>NC_072736.1:162614901-162914901 GCF_026930045.1 Uloborus diversus
AAGTTGAACAATAACCTCTTACCTCTTATACAATAACAATTAATAGTAATTAGTTATTAATTATAAAACAATGAAACAGAAGGATTATAAAACAATTAGGTTACATTTTAATGGGAAAACTGAGGCCGATCCACTTTCTTTACAAACTCACGAATGTCAACATCGACGCGGGCTGCACAATATGTGTTGGCGGGCCGCCAGTTGGACAGCCCTGCTCTAAATGAAAATACTGAGTGTTAAAAAAAAAAAGAAATTAAATAGGTGTTAGGTAAATGTGGTTACTATAATAACTCAATACTAGGGCTCTAGATGACATTGGATGTTGCGCCAAAATGTTTACCACTGCAGAACTCCAATTATCCGAACTTTGACTATCTGAATCGCTTTCAGAATTTCAGAAATGTACAAATTTAGACGGAAATATACTACGATTTGCCAAATAACACACTCTATCATCCTTCTCTCCGTGAAGTTTATGTAGACGCTGCGCAAACATTATTAGTACGATGAGTCACAAACCTAAGGCTTTGAGTAGGGGTGTTGTGGAGAAAAGGTATGATGAGTCGCCGCCTCATAAAAGGCAGCTTTATTATTGGCTTTTAATGTGCTGCACTGATAAATATAATCGACATGTAAAGTGTTGCCTGTCATTCAATTAATTAAAATCGTTTTTTTTTTTCCTTTAAATATAGTTTTTTCATATCTTATTTTCCAACATACATACAGTAACGAATTTAAGTTGTTTTCCGAAAATGTTGCCGCTGAACCGATAATGATCTTACATAATTAAAAACTGAGCGTATGTACCTATCTATCTATGTCCGAATTACTTCTCCCGAATGCCAGTAAACTGTCCATCGAACCAGGTATCGATGAATTCGTAATCTTCCCGTCTTTATTTTTGGCTATTTAACAGAATGCTCCAATAATAATTAATGGAGATATCAATTAAAAACTATTAATTATGACACTTAGATTTCGACCCAAAAAAAATCCCTATTTTTCGAAGGCTTTCCTCCATTTAAATTATTATTCAATGCTTCATCTCAACTTTCCTCAACAATGTTTTTATTAAAAATTGTAGCGTGAAGAAAATCATCGAGAAGAAAGATCTGTTGCCATTTTTTTTCTTCGAATATGAACAAATAAAATAATGGCTTTTGTTTTAAAGGCTTTTCCTGTAATCGGGGGATTTAAAATGTTTCCTTTTTTGGTTATTTGTCTTCAATTGACCGCATTTTTTTTTTTTTTTTTTTTTTTTTTTTTTTTTTTTTTTTTTTTTTCAAGCGTGATTGTAGAACACGCGTCACTTGACATAACTTCTATTTTCGAGGTAGACCATGCAAGCCGGGCGACGCAGCTAGTTAGTTTGAAGATATGTACTTTTTAATATTGTTTAATAATCACTTGCCTACAATGATTGGGAAATTCATGACGGGAATTCAAAATTATATTTATTTGTAGAAATATCGAAAGTTATTGAAGTGAGTCTCTTACGTCGTTCTACCTATACACACTTTCATCTTTATTACTAAAGTAATAAAGAAAGAAATTCTACGTTCCATTCGAGTGTCATTCCCAGATTCCAACTGGAATAAATTTTCTATAAAACGCACTAGGCACATCCATCTGTTGTCAATTTATGCATTTTTATTAAAGAATTGTCTAATCTTTAATTTTGAAGTGATTTCAGATTTCTATCTCATTAATTCCATTTGTTATTAATTGTTAACTAATATTTTTAATTTGGTGGGTAAATTTTTTGCAGTCTCTTTAAAAAAAAAACTCCAGAAAAACTGTAGTTTTCATTTTTTTGAAATTCTGGTGGTATTTGGAACTGAAAAACTGCAGTTTAGAAATTGCAGTTATTTTGAAACTGTATCTTTCAGTTCTACTACAATGGTTTAACTGCAGTTTCTCGGTTCCAAATACCACCACTTTTTTTGCAGTTTAACTGCAGTTGTTTTTTGGCTGGGAAAATCGAATTCTGCTGTCGAATTCCTAATTCGATTATCGAGAAAAAAAACTATAAACGCTGTCAGAATGTTATCTTATCTTATAAAACACTTTTATCGCTTTCATATTCCTAATCGAAATAATATGTATCCGCCCCCCTTATCTAAGGCACAACTCCACAATTCGCGCGCGGAAATGCTCTTTTGTGGATATATCCATCCAGGTGGAAGACACGCGGCGCAGCAGCTGCTGTGTCGTTTTCTTTAGTCCAGTGTCTTTCGGAATAATTGAGAACAAGCCTGGATATCATTACGTCCGCCATGCTGCTCCAAATCCTCGATGCGTTTGTTAATTTGCTTATTGTGTGCTAGTCTTTTCCATGGTTGCAAGCGATGCGGGAATCCGTAAACCATGGACTACACGGTGGTGATGAAACCCTTTCGGACGAGCTACAGGTGGGTGGATGTGTTCCTTTTTCTCTCGCTCTCTGGTTTTCTCTGTGCGCGCGAAGAGCGCATGCCTGCTTTTGGCAGGTGTTTGCTCCTCGCACCTCCACTTCGCGGGTCACTTGGGTTTGTGACATTTTCTGGTGCTGGAAATTGTGTAGAGCGCGTGTTCGGTGTGGCATGGTTTCATCCAGTAGTTGTTTCGTGGTGTGATGCCTTTGAATTATTCAGGTCCTTTGTGTGTGATTTGGGCATTTTTCTTCCGGTAGAGTGAAATGCAATTTTGTTTCGGTCCGAAACTGAAAGTCCTAATCTGCCGTGGGAGAGGTGAAGCGCAGTATCTACAGAAATGAGGCTTTGAGGTATATTTGTAGAAGCACGCTTTGGATTCCTCACGAATAATAGTGAAAAGTTGGAATTCGACGTTTTGTGCTTTATTTTCAGTGGAAACCAAATAAACAAGCTTTCGCAATAAAGTTAAAGTATAATAGATGACAAAAATACAGCAAAATGAAAAAATTGCAGATACTGCGCTTTATCTTTCCCGGGCAATAATATACCAGTGACTAGAAAAAATTTTAACGCCTATACAAGCGTATTTTACGTATTGAAAATCGGAAATATGCCTGGAAAATGTAGGCACGTATTTTCACGTTTTGTGTTTTAAATGAAAATTCAGCATCATGGAAAAAAAAAAGAGAAACAATTCAATTTAAAAAAAATATTTCATTCGAATATTTTGTTATTTTTAAATAAATTTCGAACATTTCAGAAGTCAAAATTGTACACATCTCTTTTTTTCTCTATCTCTCTCTCTCCCTCCCATGTTCCATTTGATTCTTTGAATTTCGCTCCTCCAGAAATGTCAAGGGGTATTATCACGTTGTGAAAAAAAAAACTTCAACAATTTATCTGTCTGTGGTCCAAATGCTATTAAAATTTAGTTCCCTGTGAAGTTCTGTGATTGGTAAGAGTTTCCTTTTTGGTACTGTGTTTTACGAACGTCATAAGGTTGCATGTATTCCAGGTGTTTCGCGAAAGCTAGAAAAGGTTAAAACGACAAAACTCAAATAAAGTGATGAAACTTAAATATTTGACATGCCGAGAATGACGAAACTGCATTTGATTTTCAATGCGATTGCCACGTGTAACGAATAAAATGTAAATTCTATTGAATATTTCAGTATAACCATTAATTTTTCATGTCATTAACATTAGCTGATTGATAATGCATTTTGACACTTTTCTAATACCAGGCTTCTCTGGTCTACCGTTAGTGTCACTGTTACTACAGTATTTTCAAGCGCAAGTTGGTAAATTATAATGCTGATTAAGGAAAGCCACGACAATCACAGGATGCGTTTCTTCGTCCTTGCTGCTGTAAACTGTTGCTAAGGCTTTACAACAGAACCAACAGTATTACCATTTAATTTTACGTCACAACGCAATCAACAAATCATGATCTTCTGGGTGAAAATAATTTTTAATGATGTAATAGAGTGAAAGCCAATCACATTAAGCACGTTAAGTTATGAGGAACCAATGACATGCGCTGGAAGAGGGAAAACGATGTGAAACCAGCGTTACAGTTAAATTTGCTTTCTTATAATTTCAGATTGATTCATAGTTCGTAACGTTTAGGATGTTTCTATAGCATAATATTACATTTAATATCGTATAATCAAAATTAATTTCAGTATTTCGCTATTTCCTTGTATTCGATGCATCAAAATAGTCAAGAAAAGAAAATGTTATTTTTTTTATTATTTTATTTTATTATTATCTTTGGGGAGAAGTCATCCTATACTTGAGAGAAAGGTTGTCATCGTTGCCTTGTTACATAATTATTTTGTAACAAAATAGAAGTATCGAATTTTTCCGGAGAGTTTAAGTAAAGTTTTATTTTCATTTGTTCTATTTTTTGAACGTTTATTAAAGTTCAGTTAAAGGTTTTTTAACCTTGCTAGGCCTTTAAAAAACAAATCCTCCAATTTTCACAACATAAAAATATAAATATTTTTTATTTTCTCACTGACTCAAAAAAAAAAATTTCCCAGCTTCTTTGAATCAAAGTTATTCTTCTTTATTGTGCTTAAGCTTCTGTTCAGAAATATTACGACCCATCGTAAAGTTGAGATCATCGTGTTTGTTTTAAGATAAAAAGGCAGTGCCCTCCTTCCGCTCTGTAATATTGAAACACGTTTTCATTCACTGCGCTCAAACAATTTGTTTGTAAAAAGCAGCTGTAAAGTATTACGTTTTACTGCTATTTTAAATTAAACCTATATTTTTAAGTACTTTTTTTATTGCGTCACTTGGCTTGAATGCCGAAGTATTTTGAGTTCGAACGAATTTGTTATTTTTATGAAAATGTTTAGTCTATTGTACTGTCAGCAGTCAGATTTTTACCCGATTCAGTTTTAAATCGATTGAAACTCTCCTCGTTTTTGAATGTTTTAGAATAGTAATATAGCATAATTTCAGGCTTGGAAATGGGTATTTTTCCGTTATAGGTACGTATCTTGGCGCTCTTTTACTCTTGGGAATACTTTTCCATTTTATTCATTTCTACTAGGGATTGCAATACCGGACCAAAAACTCGATACCGGTATTCGGTATTTTTGAAACGTGATACCGGAATACCGGTATTTGAAATTTCTCCAAAAATGTTTGAAAACTGTTTTGTTGTCACATTTCATAATTTTGTACAAAAATCGTATTATTTATGAAACTGTGAACAAATATAAAATGAAGAAACAAATGTCATAAAACATAATTCATTTATTGAATTGTCTCTAAGCCTGAAACTCATTTTAGTGCTCAGCTTTCCTACAGTTGAAAATACGTTTTCTAAATTCACGCAGGTCGGTGGTACTGTTAACCTATGCGCGATTCACCTCCTCTAATTTTCTAGAAGTTCTTCATCTTCAAATAATTACTCTTGCGTGTTATTTTTGGATAAATTCTTTTGTATGTGTGTGTGTGTGTTTCTTTTGTATTTAGTGTATTATTATTATTTTTTTTACTTTCTTCTATATCTAATATATAGAAGAAAGTATTGGATTCGTGCAAATTTTCGAATTTCGACGGATTCGAACGTTTTGAGGTGTGCTGAGTCCATTTCGACCATTTTTGGAAAATGTCTGTCTGTCTGTCTGTGTGTGTGTGTCCGTGTGTGTGTGTCCGTGTGTGTGTGTCACGTATGTGTGTGACCAGTTTTTTCTGGCCGCTCTACAGCAAAACCTACCGCAGGAAATCGAACGAAATTTGGAACACATATGTGCCTCTATATGAACTTGTGCCCATTGGTTTTTGGCGCGAATTCCTCCAAGGGGGGTGGAGCAATGGGACGTTTTTTGAGTTTTGCGTGACTGCTATTTCCCAAGAAGTAACTGGCGGAATCAAACAAAATTTGGTCCATATGTTGACCCTAACAGGTACAGGTCCTGATTCAATTTTGGTATCAATAGCTCAAACGGGGGTTGAGCTATAGAACGTTTTTTTCGTCAATTGTGACAGCTGTATCTGAAGAAATAATGAACGTAATTAAACAAAGATTTATCGACAAGTAGCCCTTAGAGGGTATAAGAAATGATTCTATTTTGGCGTCGGCAGCTGAAAAGGGGGTGGCGCAATCAAACATTCTTTTTTTTTTTTTCCATTGTAAGTGCCATATCTCAGGGAGTAATGCTACGTTTCGGATGAAATTTGAAATAATTATGAATCCATATGTAAACAGGCGTTGGTTCAATTTTGGTGCCAGTCGCTCAATGGGGGGGGGGGGGGGCTGATTTTTTACTTTCTTCTATATCAAATATATAGAAGAAAGTATTGGATTCGTGCAAATTTTCGAATTTTGACGGATTCGAACGTTTTGAGGTGTGCTGAGTCCATTTCGACTATTTTTGGAAAATGTCTGTCTGTCTGTGTGTGTGTATGTATGTGTGTGTATGTGTATGTGTGTGTGTGTGTCACGTCTGTGTGTGACCAGTTTTTTGTGGCCGCTCTACAGCAAAAACTATCGCATGAAATTGAACGAAATTTGGTACACATATGTGACCCTATGTGAACTTGTGCCCATTGATTTTTGGCGCGAATTCCTCCAAGGGGGGTGGAGCAATGGGACGTTTTTTGAGTTATGCGTGATTGCTATTCCTCAGGAAGTAACTGGCGGAATCAAACAAAATTTGGTCCATATGTTGCCTCTAACTGGAGCAGGTGCTGATTCAATTTTGGTGTCAATAGCTCAAACGGGGGTTGAGTTATAGAACGTTTTTTGTCGTGAATTGTGACTGCTGTATCTCAAGAAATAACGAACGGAATCAAACAAAAATTTTTTGACAAGTAGCCCTTAGTGGGTATAAGAGCTGATTTTATTTTGGTGTCAACAGCTAAAAAGGGGGGGTAGCGCAATCGCCCGTTCTTTTTTTCCATTGTGAGTGCCCTACCTCAAGAAGTAATGCTACGTTCTGTTTGAAATTTGGAATATATGTGAATCCATACGTAAACAGGCTTTGGTTCAATTTTGACTCCAATCGCTCCAAGAGGTGTTGATTTTTTTTTTTTTTTTTGCGAATAAAAATAGTTTTATTAATGCAACAATAAGAAAGATAAATCGTAATAGATTGTCGTCTGCGTATTTCTCGTGATTTTAATTGTATGGAAATGATCGGAAATATTATCTCAATGATTTAAAATTTTTAACTGTTGCCATCTTATGTTTGTTAACAAATAAAATATTTGTAATTAATTCAAGCAAGGCTTTTAAAGTAACTTTCAATTTTCGCTCTTTGCTTTGCTTTTACAATAATTCAGACATTGGGATGGTCGTCAAGTTTTTGCATGTGTAATTTTGTTTTTGTTAGGAATATTGCTTCCTCGTCAAGCATGGGGAGGGATCAGAAAAAGGAAAAATGTAGAAGAAAGTTTCGTGATGGCCACAACATACTAGTTTTTATTTGCGTGAATAAAAATAGCTTTCTAATTGCAACAATAAGAAAGATAAATCGTAATAAACTGTCGTCTGCGTTTATCTCGTGATTTTAATTGTATGGAAATGATCGGAAATATTGTCTCAATGATTTAAAATTTTCAACTGTTGCCATCTTGTGTTTGTTAACAAATAAATGTTTGTATTTATTTTAAGCAAGGCTTATAAAATAATTCTCAATTTTCATTCTTTGCTTTGGAGATAAATCAGGAATTGGGATGGTCGTCAAGTTTTGACATGTGTAATTTTGTTTGTTGGGAATATTGCTTCCTCGTTAAGCATGGGGAGGGATCAGAATCATAAGAAAGATATAGAAGAAAGTTTCGTGATGGCCACAACATACTAGTTTTAATTTATAGCTAGTTGTTATTTCTTTCCAAGAGACGATACTTTTCCAATATTAACATCATTTTCTCTTGAGCAGGAGAGGTTTGTGTTTGCTTTTAGCCCTTTTGTTGGAAATTAACGATAAGCTTGACTTTCGTTTGTGTTTTGTTCCTTTCAGTATTTTTTATAGAAAGTGGGTTTGCGGTAACAGGGGTTTTTGTGATTTGAAATTTCTTATCATTTTGGTTGCCGTCAGGGGGGGGGGGGATTATGGCGCAATTTGCGCCATCAAAATTTGGGGGGGGGGGGTTAAATTTATTTATTTAAATTCATTTATTGATTTATTTTTAAATCAGTTAAAGTATTTATTTTATTTCATTTTGTTCTGTTCATATTTTATTTCATTTATTTATTAGTTGCTGTATGTGTGTTATTGGTGTAGTGCAGAACTTTCTAATAAAATAATAATTATAATTAGAAATAAATAAATAATTAAATTTAAAACTTTAAAAATAAATTAATAGAAATATTTTTAAAAAATAAATCAAATAAAAAAAAAGAAAGCTAAAAATAAAAAAGAAAAAGAGGGTTAAGAAAAATTTGGTGGGAGGGGGCATTTGCGCCATTGAACTTGGGGGGGGGGATGGGCACCCCTGGTTGCCGTTTCCGAAAATTTTGGGCTAACACATTCTAGAGCTGAAAAAGTATTTTTTAAAAAAAAACTTTTAAAATGTTTTTTTTTTCCAATCATTTTTGTATGCAGATTTGAAGAGTTTTTTTTTGGGGGGGGGGGGGGCTCGAACTTTCCCATAGTTTCCGAAAATTTCACACTGTTTTCAGAAAATTTTACTTGAGTCCACTATTACCCCTGGGTAAATTGTCATTTATGATTATTTGCGCGATGTTTTTCGCAGTCATCGTATACTTTTATGTTGAAGCTTTTATTAATACACAGTTCAGTCACACGTGTAAAAATCACGCCGAAAGTATAAATGCATTTTACTAAGTATATTAATATTCATTTGGGGTAGATTCTATTTTGATAGAAAACAATGAGATTACACTAGTAGGTAAGCAGCACTATTTTTCACTTTTCAATCGAAATTTTAGTTTAATAGGTTCACTTATTCACTGAGTAATTTTGTAAATGAAGGTGTATACGAAGCTTGGTTGAGAACATATTTTAAGTTGAAGAATAACCACCTAGAACGGGTACAATATCTACTTCACACAGCAAAACTTAGAATATACAGTAGACCCTCGTTTTATGCGGGTTCATTTTACGCGGTTTCGATTATACGCGGTTTAAGATTTGACACCTTTATTTTATTCTCCCCTCTTTCAAAATCCAAACTCATAAAGATTGCAGATTGCGCGTAATTAACTGCATTTTGGCGTGCTAATAATCGAGTTTGGGCCACTGGAGATATTTTATGCGATTGGTTCCAGAGCTCTTTCCAGAAGTAAAGTCCAGTTCAGAACTCACTGGAAGAAGAGCTTTTAGGAGCGACAAATGAGGCCAAAACCAACGAGGATACCGACGTCGGTGACGCACAACCAAAAACGTTCACATTGAAAATTTTGAGCCGTTCCTAGACAATAGAAAATGATCTTTCTGATTTGTTAGTGAAGGAAGATTCAATCGTGGATGCGTTAATGCTCTCCAAAGAATTACAGAGAAAAATTCTTAATGACTGCCAAAAAGACTATCATAGCCAGCTCCTCTTTATAAACAGAACACGAAATTAATTTATGTTTTCTTTATGCATGTTGTGCATAAAAGGCGATGTAAGTACACATTAAACTTATTATACAATTAGTCATCACTAGAATGAAGTATTTTGTTATCTACGCAACCAAACCTCTATTTTAACACTAGTATTAGGTCTCAATTTACGCGGTTTCGATTTACGCGGCATTTCCGTGGAACGTAACCCCCGCCTAAAACGAGGGTCTACTGTACATCTATCACAGAGCCACAACCAAACTTTTGTTTCAGGGAGGGTTTCATCAAACGCATTTCTCGTGAAATGTATCTGATCAATAAAATGTGATTTCATTTGTATGTATTATATTGGTTTTGTTACAATTGGTCAAAATTTTAATGAGGGGGTGCTGCTTTAAGGACATTAACAAGAGCAAGTGTAAAAAAATCTATTAAATGAAGGGAAATAATCTGATGTGTACATTACATAATGTCACCCTGTTAAATATTCGATGTATTTTTTACCTACTCAAAAGAATAGATGTGTGTACTCATTTACGTACATTTGAATACTTAAAGTCATATTTTTTGACAATTATAAGATATATTAAATATAGAGTTTGGTACTTTCAAATTTGAAGCATTTTAATGTTTTTGTGAGCGTCAGGTATTTAAAATTTGAAGAAAAATGTTGTATTGTTTTGTAAGAAAGGATGTTAGCAAAGATTAAAATAAAAGTAAATGCTACAGATAAAGCACTTAGTACAATTCTTCAATAACAATAATTTCATTTTTTTAGCCAAATTCAGAAATAAAATATTGAATACAATTTTTCCAGCAATCAAAATATAATAAAAAGCATTTTTTTGAGGGAATAATTTTGAAAATTTTTGTGAGGGGTTTAAACCCACCCCTTAAATGCGGCCTTGATCCATCATGTCATTCGTCCGACTATAAGCTCTCTCTCTTCATTTCACTTCCGCAGTACAACTTCTCCTATACTGCGTCCTCTATTAATTAGGAAAGGTGGCTAATAATTGTTGTTACAATATTTTTATTGCTTAATCTTTTTGCACCGTACAATAAGTTTAACTTCATTTTAGTTAAGTATCATTTTTGGAAGCTGACTGGTATTAAGTTTTAAACTAAATAAGAATTTTTTTATGTTTGCTTGGACATATGTTTATTCTAATCGCAACTACTCATCTAATATTATGGAATCTGTCACTCAATTTCTTTGCATGAGTTTCTGCTATTTTATGTTTCGATTCCCACAAGCTGTTTCTATAATGAATGACTAGCTGTGCAAACAAAATTTGAACGTACGGATAAGCATTACCCTACCCATAAACTATATGGCAGATGTACACTTACAGTAGAATCCCACATACTCGACTCTCGATTCCAAAAGCTGAAATTAAAACTTTGAGTTTTAACCTTATTATATTTAAAAATAGAAATATTTTAACATTGTCCAGCAAGTCCAGCCAGTAATCAGCAAAATGAATTGCAGAAAGTTAGGGATTGCAATAGGGTTTGTCGATATATATCGTGATATATATCATGATATATATCTGATATTTCTTTTAAAAATATCATGATATCTTATATTTTTGACATTTATTTAAGGAACTACGGTAGTTACAATCTAAAAATTATATTTATGGATCTTATTTATAAATTGTAACTGTTTAAGTAATAAAAAAAATTCAAGTGCTCTAATTTATTTATAATATGGTTTATTAGATAATTTAATGGTAATGTACTACGATATATTACTTTTTAGCTTATATTTGTAAAATTATTAACGCATGTATAAATAATTAGTTTTATAGAGCACGTGCATATACTAGTCCAAAAAGCCATTAGCAAACTCGGTTATGTTATATTTTATTTTTAAATAGACCGCTTAAAATATCTTAATTTTTTAATAAAATATATGGATTAATAATGAAAGAAGCATTAATTTTTAAGTCTATAACTGTATAGGAAAATCAGCATCCGATATTTTGATATACGGGTATATCGGATGTGTTAAAATATTCGACATACTTGTGTGTTAAAATATCGAATATTTTCGATATTTTAGAAAATGTCATGATATTTGTGAACCCTGGACTGCAATGAACCAATATTATGACATTCAATTTTAAAAATAGATATAATATCTATTATATATAATAATATATAAATGTTTGGTATATATATTTATATATACCAAATATATTGGTATATATATATATATATATATTTATTGATGAAACATGCTATTTATTCACTTAAGAGTAGTTAATATTGTTGAAGATTCAATAATGCTTTACAAAGTACGAATGTAACTTTGCACGTATGATTTGTATTTTTCTTTTGAAAAACAGTTTTATGTACCTTTTTATTTGTATTATCTCATCATTAAAATTTTTCTTTCAACTCTTATTTTTCAAATACTTCTTCTAGAAAACGAATGCTTAGAGTACAGTTTAATTAAACTTTTTTATAATTATCTAACTTATTTTTATTTATTTATTTATTTATTTATTTTTTATTTTATTTTATTTTATTTTATTTTAAAGTTCTGGACAGTGAATGTTATGTCTTTTGATCGTTAAAAATTCCTAGTGAACTTTTATTATTTGTAACTTTGTTTAAAATCTTAAAAATAAAAATTCGAGTCCCTTCACAAAACCTCTTTAGTCGCCCTGCGAACTATTAAATCCATATCCATCTGTCAAATGGGTATGGATTATAAATGGATCAAATGGATAATGAATATAGGTTAATTATACTTTTTTTATGAACATCTAACTTATTTTTTAAAGAGCTCTGGACAGTGAATGTTTTGATCGTTAAAAATTCCTAGCGAACTTTTATTTTTTGGAACTTTATTTTTAAAATCTTAAGAACAAAAACTCGAGTCCCTTCACAAAACCTCCTTAGTCGCCCTGCGAACTATTAAATTCATATCTATCTATCAAACCCTATGATCCACTCCATACACTGTAAAAAAAAATCCGGAAACGTTTCTGAGTATATCATGCAGCTGTGGATCATGAAAGTTTCAAAAACGTTTCTGAGTATTTCGGAATCCTCTTTCTGTAATTTTCAGAAACGTTTCTGAGTATTTCGAAATCCTCTTTCCGTAATTTCCAGAAATGTTTCCGAGTATTCTGTGCAGCTGTGGTTCATGAAAGTTTCGAAAACGTTTCCGAGTATTTCGGAATTCTCCAAACAATTTTCAAAAACGTTTCCGAGAATTTCGGAATCCTTTTTCCGTGATTTTTTCTAAAATATAATTCTTTATTATAGTATTGCATACCATATCAGTTTCAATTCTTTCATATCTAACAGCAATGAAACAAACAATTTTAGAATCATTCGTGGATTTTTTTTTCTGAATTTCTAATGACAAATAGCATGGTTAGCAGCATAACATAAGCACAGTTATAAATTTTTGAAAATTTATGAAATAATATAGTAGTTTCATTCCTATTCACAAAATCGTCAGGGGAGGGGAGGGGGGGTACTTTCTCAAAAGTGGGATTGTTTGTTAAACAATCTTAAACTTCAGTTTTTCTCTCAATATTTTTAAGACAAAATTATCAACATATTGTATTTTTAATGCAGAACTTAAAAACATATCTCGTATCAAACTTGATAGCTTTTATTTTCGGATAAAATTTGACAGAACTTCCCTTCCCTTCGCGTCAAGTCTATTTCTCTGACGAACCAAGTGTACCGAAAAGTGCCAACAGAGAAATTGGTGAATTTAAATATGACACCAAGTCCTCCTGTTGGAACCATTCGGGGTGATTCTTCTGTTCTTGCCCTTTTCCAGTTCATCACAAATATAAATACTTAATCAAAATAGGTTACTGATTTTATTTTTACAATGTGCGCAAAATGAATTACATATTTTATTTATTAAAACATTGAATTCTATTGCATGATTACTCCATTTCATATACACGAGATTCCTCCCCCCCCCCCCTTAAAAAAAGCAATCCCTGAAAATGTCAATGGCAGTCTGCGTGGTGAACGTCCCTAGTCTTCTCCCCTTATGTACATTGTATATTAATAACATAGTATTTAAAAAAGGATCACTTTTAAAACAATGACATGAAATAATATTTCTTTTTATTTCGGCTTGTAAATGCAGCTGTTCCATTTTTGCCTCTGACTCATTCCTCCTGACTGTCCTATATTAAACTAGTATATCAACGAAGGAAATGTTATTTACCGAACAACTAATGTCAAGGATTTTTTTATTGTCAACCACATTTAACAAAATGAATAAGCACATGAATTAATTGCATAACTATGTTGCTTACTAATAGATAACTGGGCCATTTTCTAATGGTATAAATATTTTTAAATAAATGAATAAATTATAATAAAAAATGATAAATAATACTGGCACATTTTTTGTGAAGCATATTACAATACTAGAAAACATTTGCATTACCATATTTTTAATGAATTAAACAATTGATTTTTTTTTTTTTTTTGAACCAATGTATGTATATCCAAGTATTTCGAAATAACTTTTCTGTGATTGCTTTTCAAATATAAATCTTATTTCTTTTGTGTAATTAATCAGTTTCAATTAGTTACAACAAATAGTACACTGCGACTGCGCACATAGGTATGTAGGATAACTTTAAATTAATTCGATAAACCCAAAAACAGTTACAATTGGAGCCTCATCAAATGCAAATCAACAAAAATATAAATGTATATAACAACATGTTTTAAAATATTCATTAATACTTACAAGTGAACATGAGCGGAAGAAAATCTAAGTACCTCCATTACAACTGGATAAGTAATCCAAAGGGTTTCGTTTCATTAAGTATAAAAACGGGTGTTGAAACTATTCACGCTTGAACACACAATATATATGTAATCATGGGCGCACCGAAATTGTAAAGAAGCAAATCGTTATTAACTAACTTAATAGCTGCGTACATCGTCTAAAAAATCAAGGGCAGTCCAAAATGCAAAGGCGTAAAATTAGTTTCGACACAATTTAATACTCTCTAGACATCAAATAACAAGCAATCCAATGCTTAACAGTTGCTGACTGCAGCAACCATAGATAAGGAAAAAATTAAACTCTTGTTATTTTCGACTCACTGGCGCCGGAAGGATAAAATACGTTTCGAAGCATTGCGCCTCACTTCCGCTTCTAGATTTCTTGAAATAACAAAAAGCTTTCTGAATAATGAAGAGTTCGCTATTGGATGAAGGATTCTTACTATTTCGGAGACGTTTCCGATATATCTAGAAACGTTTCCGAAATTTGTTACAGTGTACTGTTTGAAATAGTTTTTAAGAGAGAAAGGTATTGATTAAAGTGCTGTTCTGTGTGAAAACTCGAATGCCAGTCTTCATGTTTTAGTTCTTTAATGTGAAAACTTTCTCGCTTATTATTTACTAACTGTGAAGTTTAGGTGGGCAGAGGGGTAGAGAAAAGCTATCTCAAATGAATCAAATAAATCCCAATGTGTAAATGGGATTTACAAAAAATCTTAGACGTTAAATTTATATTTTTCACTCTCTGAAATTCCAAACTGCACATTAATTCTTTACTTTATGGCCATTACCTATCTCACATCACTTTTACCTACCTCTAGTAAAGGTTAACATTCTTTTAATCCTCTTATTTTTTTTAAGTTGAAAGTTAATTGAAGGGATTAGAAATTAATTCATTTGCCTCCGTTATCGAAATTTGTTTTTCTAATTGCATATAATCTGTGAATTAGTGCATTTTTAGTTTCATTCGTTTGATGCTTGTCTCTTTCAAAGTTTAATTTATTTCTAAGATAACATATTACCATTAAGTGAATTTGTTTTAAGAGTTTTATCTTTTTTTTTATCTCGTTTACGTCGAAAAAATATTCTCGATACGATATCTAAGTGGAAGTGAGAGTTTCGAATCCTTTTTATCTCAGAACTAGTGATTATTTAGTATTGAACTGCCATTTTGTAAAAGAACGAGGATTAAATTCTAGGTATAAAGATGGAATGAGAGTAGTCAAAACTGAAACAGAAACAATTTAAATTGTTTCGGAATTCAATACAAGTTTTTATTTTAAATGTATTCGACGATTGATTTGTTTGATTTTTTTTATCTTGGAGAAAATCTTAGGACTCGATTAGATTGGCATCGATTGAAAGATTATAAATTCAACTTCGCCTTCGATTTTTAGCTTTACCACCTCCCACCCCCTCCTTTTTTTTTTTTCCTTTGATAGTCTAGATCAAGAGTCTAGAATATCGTCGCCTCAGAACAACAGTAAGATTTCGCAGTAAGTTACCGTCCCTAAGCCAGGGCTAATGACATGCTTGCGGCAGAATCATGACATGCTTGCCGTATACCAGACAGCCCATATTGCTTGTAGTTTATCACAACCAGTTGTTACATCCAGAGACTGGATGTGACAAGGGTGTTTGTGATCCGACATTTCCGAAGCTTTTGGGTGGCCGTTTCAAAAAGTTTTGGTCTGGCAACATTCCAAAACTGAAAAATTATACTAACTAGTATGTTGTGGCCATCACGAAACTTTCTTCTATATCTTTCTTATAATTCTAATCCCTCCCCGTGCTTAACGAGGAAGCAATATTCCCAACAAAAACAAAATTACACACGCCATAACTTGACGACCATCCCAATTCCTGATTTATCTCAAAAGCAAAGCAAAGAATGAAAATTGAAAATTATTTTAAAAGCCTTGCTTAAAATAATTACAAACATGTTTTTGTTATCAAGCACGAGATGGCAACAGTTAAAAATTTTAAATCATTGAGATCATATTTCCGATCATTTCCATGCAATTAAAATCATGAGATAAACGCAGACGACAGTCTATTACGATTTATTTTTCTGTTGTTGTTGTTGTTGCTTGTTCCACTTGGCAGACAGAAACATCATACCAAGTCCATGAAGCCGTGCGAACAAAGTCCCTCCAAAACAGCAGAAGGGTCGGAATACAGCTGATTCAGGTCACAGCCGATGCAAGAGAAAATATGGGCGGGAGCAGCCTGAGTCAAATTGCATTTTGGGCATAAGGGGAAAACCTTAATACCAGCCACATGTCGCTGTGCTCGAGTGTGTCCACTTCTCAGTCGGGCTAGGACGTTTTGATGTTCTCTACTACTTGCCCGAAGTAAAGTAGCGCCAGGGCGGGATGCTTTGTACCATTCATGAATAGGGGGCTGTCTCCAAGAGGAACTGATGCTTTGCTTAACACGGGTTGCAATTTCTGAAAAAGAAAGGCATCCGTTATGAGGAGAAATCTCTCGGCTCCCCTGACGAGCCATCGGCGATCTCATTTCCAAATACATCAACATGTGACGGTAGCCATTGAAAAGTAATGGTGAGACCTTTACTCAAGTGTTTTAGATGTTGGATTATGTTCAGAGTCGTTTTGTCACCCTGTTTCCACCACCCTGTTCAGACAGATGCTGAATTCTGATTGACAGATGCTAATGCTGCTGCTCTTCGGCTATCACTCAAGATCCAAATATCAGTACTGACACTCTCCGTGACGCAATAATTCAGAGCCTCCTCAATAGCTCGAAGTTCGGCCCGGAAGACGGAGCAAAAATCGGGGTTTTTAATACAAATCTTAATGCCGTTTCCTTCTCTGATATAAACACCGCTACCGGAGATAGCGCCTTCACCCCTGATACCGTCAGTATATATTTGCTATGCATCACATGGGATTTGGTGAATAACCTCCAAAGCAAGTTGTCTAAGATACTCCGGGTGTTGGGAGCTCTTGTTGGTGTACGAGCACAAGTGAGGTTTGAAGAAAACTCGTTCATATAATGATGGGTCAGCATCCAGACCACAAGTCAGTGAAACATATTCAACTTCATTAAAAAGGAAACCCTCGCTTTCAGAAAAGCTGAGTTGACTCTGTCTCTTAAGGCGTTGATTATTCTTCCAGTTTCGCACATAACTGGAGGTTCGGTTCTGGTCACCATAACTAACAAGCTTAGCAAAGTATTTAGCCAGGAGATATCTGCTTCGGAGTCCTAGAGGTTGCAGGTCAGCCTCATTTTATTTTTCTTATTGTTGCAATTATAAAGCTATTTTTATTCACACACATAAAAAAAAAATCAGCCTCCCATGGAGCTATTGGCGCCAAAATTGAACCAACGCCTGTTTACATATGGATTCATATTTATTTCAAATTTCATCCAGAACGTAGCATTACTTCTTGAGATATGGCACTCACAATGGAAAAAAAAAGAACGTTCGATTGCGCCACCCCCCTTTTCAGCTGCTGACGCCAAAATAGAATCATTTCTTATACCCTTCTAAGGGCTACTTGTCGATAAATTTTTGTTTGATTACGTTCATTATTTCTTGAGATACAGCTGTCACAATTGACGACAAAAAACGTTCTATAGCTCAACCCCCGTTTGAGCTATTGACACCAAAATTGAATCAGAACCTGTACCTGTTAGAGGCAACA
This sequence comes from Uloborus diversus, assembly GCF_026930045.1. Taxonomy (NCBI): domain Eukaryota; kingdom Metazoa; phylum Arthropoda; class Arachnida; order Araneae; family Uloboridae; genus Uloborus; species Uloborus diversus. The sequence goes on from NC_072736.1 coordinate 162,632,806, forward strand.
TATGGACCAAATTTTGTTTGATTCCGCCAGTTACTTCCTGCACTTACTTATAGCAGTCACGCAAAACTCAAAAAACGTCTCATTGCTCCAACCCCTTGGAGGAATTCGCGCCAAAAACCAATGGGCACAAGTTCACATAGGGGCACATACGTGTACCAAATTTCGTTCGATTTCGTGCGGTAGTTTTTGCTGCAGAGCGGCCACAAAAAAAACTGGTCACACACATACGTGACACACACACACACATTTTCCAAAAATGGTCGAAATGGACTCAGCACACCTCCAAACGTTCAAATCCTTTGAAATTCGAAAATTTGCACGAATCCAATACTTTCTTCTATATATTAGATATAGAAGAAAGTAAAAAGGAGAAAAACCTTTTGAGATGTTTTTTTTTTTTTTTTTCAATGATTTCAATGATTTTTGCATGCATATTTGAACGGCATGCAGTTTTTACGGGGGAAAGGGAGGGAGTTAAGCTTCCGAAAATTCTACTTAGTCCACTTGCACCCCTGTATGCGATAACTGAGCTGTCTGGCACATAGCAACAGTAATAAGACATCTAAATAGCATAGAAGGATCAATAAGATATTCTACGGTTGTTCTGAGGCGACGGTATGTAAAAGAAATAAACTTTAAAGCTATAGTGGCATTACTTTTAGATCCCCTCTCGTATACAAAATATAACACATAGACGCTGGTATCTTACGCCCAAAGGCGCAGGTTCAGTCCTGGCTCTCGTCAGTGGATTTTCAAGATTCAGAAAATCGACAGCGTCCATGTCGTATGATTATGCGGCATGTAAAAGATCCCTCGAGTACCCAATTTAGCATTGAGTATCTCTTGGAAAAATTAAATTCCTTGTGCTGTTTCGCATCAAATAGAGCCCAGGTGCCTCCATTGAGTGGGGAAACTGGGCGTCGAAATTCTCGTGGCAATGGCATTCCACTGATAGTGGTGCCACGTGAAAGTGGTTACTATGGCGGGGGATCGCACTGGGCTGCAAACATTTATCCCATTAGAAAAAATAAATAAATAAATAAAATCACATTAAAAAATCAGAAAATGTACTGCTTTAAATTGCTACATTTTGTGAGGTGAACTAGAAATACGTAAAATGTTAAGGTCACCTTACCACTTACGTGCCAAAAAAAAAAAAAAAAAGAAAGAAAGAAATCACACTTCGCGAGTGAAAGGTTAACATGTTTTCTTCCAATAATAATCAACGCAAATTTACTCCTTTCTTTCAAAGGAAAACGAAAGAAAACATTCATCTCCGGGTAAATTCTCCCAAAATTTCATCCATTTGGGGGTAGTAAATCACTTTCATCTTGTCATTTTCCATAAACAACATCCTTTATTTCCATAATCATCATTGACTGAGATTCCGTGTGTATTCTCGGGGTGTTTCATTTCTTCTGCCGCCTGGGGTACCATAAATTCCAGATTGCTGCCCGATATTGCCCCCAAACGAGCAATCTGCTTCCGCCAACTGATCGCGGGAGTTACGTATAAGCTGACAAATTGACTTTAACAATTCGACTCGGGCATTTTGGGGGATCGTATTGATACTTGCGTCACTACAATCGCACTCTGCGTCGCCTTGGTAACGCACTCCTGATAACGGGTTTTGTTCTGCGTCTTACAAATGGTGTTGATATTTTTTTGCCTTCTTTGGTGCTCGGGAAAGAAGTTTTTGGAATCTTATATAATTAAAAACTGAGCGTATGTATCAATGTATGTACCTATGTATCTATGTCCAAGCTTCTTCTCCCGAACGACAGTGAACTGACCATCGAACCAGGTATCGATGGATTCGTCATCTTCTCGTCTTTATGTTTGGCTATTTTACATAATCCTCCGATAATAATTAGCGGATATATCAATTAAACTATTAATTATGACACTAAAGATTTTGACATAAAATCCCTATTTTTCGAAGGCTTTCCTCCATTCAAATTATTATTCAGTGCTTCATCTCAACTTTCCGCAACAATGCTTTTATTAAAATGTATAGCGGTGAAGAAAATTATTAAATGAAAGATCTGTTGCCTTTTTTTTCCCCTCGAATATAAACAATTTGTTTTTTTTTTTTTTTTTTTTTTTTTTTTTTTTTTTTTTTTTTTTGAGGCTTTTCCTAAAATCGGGGAATTTAAAATGTTTACTCTCTGGTTATTTTTCCGCAATCTGCCGCAAAATTTTACTGATTTTTTTTTTTTTTTTTTTTTTTTTTTTTTAATTTTTAGCTTGATTGTTGAACTTGCGTCACTAGACATAACTATTATTTTCGAGGTGCACCGTGCAAAGCCGGGCGACGCAGCTAGTTTTAAATAACTTTCGCCTATACATGGCTTTTGGCACCGTGATGGGGTTATAATGAGTCCTTCGTCTGCACCTTAAAAAGGTAATTGCAGTAACAGTTTTTTTTTTTTTTTTTTTTTTTAAATGAAACTTTTTATGCGAGGGCTTTAAATTTCTGATCCGCAAACTTTCTGCGTGACGGAAGTGACGTAGTTGATTTTCAATTGTTGCCAAAAAAGCATGAAAAATAATAGTTTTCGTAAAGTTTCATTACTTCCGCATTTTAAAGGTAGCCAAAAGCAATGAAAAATAATATCAATTGTAAAGTTAGTTTTGTTAATAAATTTAACACATTAATTTCAAGGCAAGCAAGCATATACTGTCCGACCACGGATTGTATGGAAAGGCTTAACATCCGGTTTACAGGCGGAAATGGACGCATCTATTAGTTTTCAGGGATGCCAGCTTTTGCAGATGGATGTCAGCTTCTAAATTAAGCAGAGTCTCATTCAAGTGAGAGGAACACGCGCATCAAATTTTTACTTTTCCCCCCTCTCATTCAGATAGACTCGTCTTAACTGGACGTTTGCCAATTCCATACAATCCGTGGTTGAAATCCGTATTTCTGCAGTGAAAAATATAAATGTTTCGGGAATTTGCGTTACGGACATTTCACATGCGAATACTATCGTTGAAAACGTTTATACTTTAATTTGCTATATTTTGTGGAGTTCACAAAAAATATAATGTTGATTTGCATAACCCCATGTTTTCATGTTAAAAATTTCATCCCACCAGTAGTTAAGGGTTAAGAATGAGATCGTTTCCAAAATTTTAAAAGAATCTTTTTCTGATAGAGCATGCTTAAAAACATAGGATCAGACCATTTTTTAAATAATTTGTTTGCGTTTAATATTTTTTAAAAATTACTTGAATCGGTGCGCTTTCATTGTTTAACGTTTCCGCCGATGACATCACAAATGATGAAATGCCATTCAGTGTTGCCATTCATAAGAGCAAAATATTTAATTCGCAAAAACTCACGTGTATTGGCAACGACAGGGTTGATAGCAAGCGCAGAACGCAATTTTAATTCGCTTCTGGATTATCATAACGTGGAAACGCGGTAGAAAGATGCGCCAAAGAGCATCATTTGTGACGTCATCAAGACCACGCCTTGTTTGAAAAATCGGACTTTTCAAAAAATTAATTAAAAAATAACTCTTGGGGAAAATGAAAGTATTTTCTGGGTCCATGTTTTTGTGCTTATTCTATCAATTTCAGTGACAAAAACTACTACTTTTGACTGAAGGAAACAACCCTATTCCAATTTTGAAGTGATTTCGTTTATCTGGCTCGTCTTTAAATCTATTTTGTTAGCTACTTATATTTAAACTCGCATTTCTATATCTGTTTACGTTTTCAATGAATTAAATACCGAGTTGAACGAACTTTGACATCAATATGTAGACACTGCATATTGAATTAACAAACGGTCTACCAAGTTTCCTCGATTCGAGTTCTGTGTTTGAAAATTATAGTACTTGAATCAGGAGACTTCAGAAATGAATGATCGGGTAAAGCGCGTTGCATTAAGAAGCTTTGACGGGACTTCCTTTTGATAGCGATCAAATTAATTTCCTTTCAATTCAATCTTACCCGGAAAGTTGATGGAGTTTCATGTGCTATCTCATAGATTAATTTACGCTGTCTGTAAGCAGCCAGAGGAACAATTAATTTTGTTTGTTAAAGTTAAGGATGGGTATATGGATGGAAGGAAAACGCTTTTCTTAGTTCACAAAGGTTAAAGTTGACAACTTGTTTTGTGTTTGTTTTACATTGAGTTTGTTTTGTAAACTTGCATTCCATCAATGAAGAAAATATTTATTTTTATTTATTATTTTTATCTCTCAGAATGAAAAGTAGTCAATTCAATTTAATAATTTATACAGTTACTAGTGGTACCCGCACGGCTCTGCTGGTAGTAGGAAATTTAAAGGTCTTTTGGTTCGCCTGTATATTTACAAATAATGTATGGTGAATTTCTCACCAATTAGCTTTCCCATGTTACGGCTCCACGTTGTTATAACTTGACAATTTACTCGTCCGTCTTATGATAATTTTGCTCGGGAAAATGTTCTTAAAATTGGAATAGTTAAAGAACGAAATCGAATTTTCGAAAAATCGCTTCGAGGTGCACACCCTCATGCTACAAACTAACTTTGTGCCAAATTTCATGAAAATCGGCCAAACGGTCTAGGCGCTATGCGTCACAGAGATCTAGACAGAGAGACTTTCAGCTTTAGTATTAGTAAAGATGAGAAAAATAGTATAGGGATCTCTTTTTTTTTTTTTTTTAAGCTACTTTTAAAGTAATTTATATTAGCGTAATGACACATAAGAGGAAAACCAGTTTCTGCATTCTTAGGCTATCTTTTCAGTGACAATACGATGACAATGTTGAAATAACTATGTTTTTTAAAGGTTGATGCTGACAACATTTTGAAAATATTGATGGTAAAATGTTGCATCAATTTTTGCTTTCATAGTAAAATTAAATGTTATATACATACTATCATATATTTATCGCACCGTAAATGTACAGGGTGTTCCGTTTTAACCTGCAAGACCTTTATTTTCGCAACCGTTAGTCCTAGGTGTATACTTCCAGTTGCAAAAATGTTCATAATCGTATGCAGGGTTAAGATATTGAAAGTTTGAAGTAAAAATAAAACTGAGTCAAAAAATAAAAAATGTACCTTTTTATACGGGCCCCAGGTCCCCTAACTTATATTTAGGGAAATAATCTCCATTGAAAAACAATTCCAACACAAAAAGTTTGACATAAGTACGACCAATATTCACCGTGATATAGAGTGTGATTTTTCAAATTATTCGAGGTTTTGTGGTGTGTTTTTACGTTCACGGCATGACATTTGCATTAATTTTTGAATAGCAATGAAAAATATAAATACCTTCTTTTTCTTACTTTGACGACCTGTCATTCTTCTGAAAGAGCGATAAGTTCCAATCTCATCTTTTGTATGGTCCCTTTAAACTGGAATATCTCCTTGATTTTTGGTAGCACAAATGTCAAGTTTTTTGTGTTAGTAATAGCTTTCAATGGAGTTTATTTCTCTAAATATTAGTTAGGGGACCTAGGGCCCATATACAAAGTTAAATTTCGTATTTTTTGACTCATTTTTATTTTTGCTTCAAACTTTCAATATCTTACCTCTGCATCTGATTTTGAACATTTTTGCAAGCAATTCAAATACATCATAATACAAATACATTCAATAAATCTAGGACCAACGATTGCGAAGATAAAGGTCTTGCAAGTTGAAACGGAACACCCGTACATACAACTTTGTAGCACTTTTAAAAACGCCAATGTTGGCGCTTTCAATGCTTTAACAAGATCCTTAAGATGCTGCAATAATTTTCGTTTATTGAGAAGTGAACATTTATTACTATGTGTTTATTATTTCCACATCTTTTGCGGCCAGTTTTATGAATTTCATGTCTGATGTCATTGTATGAATTGTAGTTGAATATAATTTTGATGCTCAATCCCTTGTGTACTTATGTGATATTAAAGCTTTGTTTATTTTATGCAGACGAGAAATTCATCATCTGGAAAGAAAAAGAGTACGTCAAAAGAAGGTCAGTGTTCATTCATAACTTAAATTTTATTTTTAGTTTTTCTTGATTTTTTTTAAAAGAATTATGCATTATTGTTTTATTTATTTATATTTTTAGTTGAAGTAATAGGTGAGATTAATTAAGGAATTTTTTTCATACATTTGTGTAGTGATAAAAATCGTATTTTCATCTTGCTTACGTATTTTTCTGAGTAAATGATGTTTTACATGTGGGGATACAGTCGACTCCCGCTACAACGCGATTCGACTTACGCGAAATGGCTATAACACGAATTTTTCACGAGTAATGAATTTTAGAGCTAATTCGCCCACAACACGAATTATTTTGGAAAGAAGTATCAGCTTCGTCATTACCTACTAAGTATTGATTTCGTGAATGTTATTACAGCCTTTAGCATCACTGACAGCCAATGTTCTACGAAACTAGACCACGCATCGCGTTGTGAGTGCATCAAATAATCACTCAGCATCTTTCCTTTATTCTTTTTTTTTTTTTTTTTTTTCATTCTAAATATTAAAGTTGATGAAATATAATGGCAGATTCTCGATATGCTTGAACAACTACAAAATGTCGGCCGTAGCGCGACAATAAGTGTGAGTGAATCTTCCATACGTACAATTAAAAGTCAAAAGAAAAAGATGTCCGTAAAAGTTCAGAACTTAGTTTCAATATTGAAGCTTGCAGAGCAGTCTAGCAAAATAAAAATCATGAAAATGGAAGCTACTCTTGTACTGTGGATTAATAAAGAGATCAGGAAGTGATGTTGCCATAAGTTGAAATGTTAATAAAAAAACAAAAAAGGCAAAGCAACCGTATTTTAAAATGTATTAGATAAGAATAACGATTCGATCATGGAGTATAAATCATCACTATCTTCATTTTTTAACTCTTAAATATTATTACTGTATCTACTGTACAGTATTATTATAGTGCATCATTTTATTATTACTACATGCTGTGCGTACCGTGCTTTATTTTATGTCTTTCCCACCCATGGTCCCATTCATTTTGTGCATCCCAAAGTATTTCATGTTGAATAAAACAATTTTTTATTTTTTAAATACATTAGAAGTTCAGTTCTTTATGCAAGAAACTTAAGTGTATAGTTGAGGAATGCTTTAGAGCAGTTTGAAGGGGGGTTATAAGTGTCTAAAAGAATTTGGTATGCTTTAAAAAATTTCTATGCATGTATTTTTCCATAACGCGAAATTTCGACTTACGCGAGAAGTCTTGTAACGCATCCCTCGCGTAAGTCGGGATTTGACTGTATTGTTAAAATGTAGAGTAATTTTTACAAACTTAAATTCGTAGTTTAAATTTGGAGTTGATTAGTTGAATATGAATAAATGACCACAAATGCATCGTAAAGAGACTGATCATACAAAAATATGTATTTTAATATTAAATTTAATTTTATTTTCTGAGGTTTACTTTTATTCATAAAATTATCCTCTACACTTTCTCGCTTTCTCTTTTTTTTTTTTTTTTGTAATCATTTTAAAAGATACTATATGAAGTACTTTACAATGGTCATGGGGGGGGGGGGCACTAACATTACTTGTGGTTGTTTTTTTTGTTTTGTTTTGTTTATTTTAATTGTAATCGCCTTTAACATTTTAATGATAATGCGATCTTTTAAAACAATTTTCAACTAGCCTAACACTTTCTTTAGAATGGTAAACGTTTAAGTTAAAAAAATTAAAAAAAAACCTTGTGGCTTTCAAAACCTTTGCTGTGTGTTTTTCATAGTTATGTGTAATTGCTTTATTTCAGAATTTATACTATCACTAGAGGACCCGATAGACGTTGTTCCGTTCAAACTTTGTAAATTGAAAAGTTAAAAAATTTCAATAAACTATCAAGTGTTTGAACCGTTTTGTTGAAAAAAATAAGTAAAAAGAAAATATTTTAAGCTGCTTGGTGTCAGAATGCGTATATTTATTACAACTTGATTTATCTAATGCCCACTGAGCAGTTGTTTTATTAACTGTTTTTTCTCCCGTACTTGATGGTTTGTACCTTCAGCCATACTCAAAGGATAAAAAGCGCCCTCAGATATTAAGTGTAAAAAATAACTACTCAACTAGAACAAACGGGAAATCCCTCTGTAACATCCCCTATATGAAAAGAACAAAACAATCGAAAAGGATATCATTTTAAAAAATGATAAAGGTAAAAACAGTTCTCTAAATAAGCGAAGCCCCCCCCCCCCCTCCCGACGTAAAATAAACATTCTTGAACTAAAATGACTAAACGCTATATAAAAACGAAAAACAATTCTTTGCAATTTGAAATATTTCGCCAAACAAACAAAAAATACAATAAATTACTTTAACAGCAGCTTTAAAATGTAAAAAAATGATCACGCAACTCTATTGTTTATAGCCAAAGTCGCCAAGCCACCACGTTACTGTAATCCAGCCAATCAGTGAGCGAAGCCAACTACAACCGATTAGCAGTCCGATCTTTTGAACGAAATTTTTTTAAACTTCATATATTGCCTAATTTGTTCTTCCCCACCAAATATGAAGATCTTCCACTGCATTGATCTTTTGTGTACAGAACTACCCTGTTGCAATTTATCTGGACGAAAATAAAATTTGTTTCGTCTTTAAATTCCTTCATTTTTTTCTTTAATAATATACTGATTAGTTAGATAATCCTTAAAGTATTCTTGACATTGGTGCCAAAACTCAGATGGATTTCAGCCAAGAAACAAATGTTGCTAGTTACGGTACTTTCTGATCATTTGGTTTGGAAAACCTAAACCACCGATCCGGTTACATGGTTCAACTACGATGACAGAACACACGTTTTGCGTGAACTTTGCAGTACTTTACTCTAAAATATATCACGGGACCTAAATCGTTGTTTTCAAGAGAAATGAAGGCTTCTCTCTCTCTCTACGTTTTATCTATTCTCAATTGACATATCACAGTAGGAAATTTCATTACAAAAAGCAGAGCTGACTTTCTTATTGTCTTTAGGCAACGGGTTAAATATTAATTTCAGTTCTCGCTCAACAATAGGTTAAAATAAATATTAATTATTTGGGAGATATAACCATTCAAAGTTTAAATAATTAATTAATTATCAAAAGCGTTTCCGATTCGATCCATCGCGCTTCGAAACCATGCTTGCAACAACTTGATTACACACAAAAAATTTGATCCAAATCGGTCCGGCCGTTCAAAGCCTTATTGTGACAAACGTTCGTACAGAAGATTTTTATATATCATTTTAAAATTTTAAAGAAAACCATAAACATTAAAACATTTTAAAGAAAATCAGTACACTATGTGGTGCATGGTAAGAAAGCAGTCTAATTAAAATTAGTACTATTAATAAAGTCATACTTATGAAATGTTGCTGTTTTCTTACTGGTTCACAATATTTGCTAATACCTGATCCTGTTGTTTTTAACAAAGTTTCATTAAAAAAAAAAAGTCTTAAATTATAGATGTATTATAAAATCTCATATTTTCATTTCTGTTCTTGGCGAAACATTTTTGAAAGGTTTTGATTATTATAAGCAAAATATATCCAAAATTATTTTTTTAATTTTGGAGCTTTGATACACAAGAGCGAAAATCACATGCTGAGCAGTTTTGTATTCTTAAATAGTAAAAGAAATTAATTTGATACAACATAATTAATGATCTTTTAGTTCAGATAATAAATGAAATATTTTTCATCCTACAAATTTTCTTTTACGCATACTTGGATGGCTGTTACCATGTTCTTTGGGACAATCAACAATTGGTAAGTTCCTGTACCAAATTCTGCATGGTCATGAATGAAAATATTGTGGCTCTTGCATTGTTGCTTGACCGTCTATTGTAACGCTTAAAGTTTTTATAAATTTTCATGAAACGTTAATGCATTGTGTTTAGTGCTAGCTTTTAATAACATGTTTTTATTCACTTTGTCGCTTTAGATTTTATACTTCCGTTAAAAATCCTTTATTTTCTCTTTTACCCACTGCTAAGCAATGTTGTTGCTACGAGGGGTGCCCCAAGGGAGGTCACTGTGACCTCTTAAAAATTTCCTTTTTCGTCAAATTCTATCTGATGATTCAGGAAAATTGGACATATAATTGCAATAATTACAATTTTTAAATGCCTGAATGTCGCTTTTCAGTGAATGTAACCTACTTATGTTCGCTTACCAGCAAAATTTAGAGTTTCATTTGGCAAATGGAGAATTTCTGCCCTCCCAAGTTCAACTTGGAGCACCCCTGGCTGCTACCCAAGCTGCTAAATTGCATGTTTGTCTTCATATAGTTTTAGCAATTAACAAGTGTAACTAGGTCCTAATCCAACTAGGTAGGCCAACTAGGCCGTGGCCTAGAGCCCCCGGAATTTAGGGGGCCCTTAATAGCTAAAAATCTTTCAGCCAATGGTTCAAATTGTAAGGTTTGACTGCAGGGGGACCCCAGAAAACATGTTTTGCCTAGGACCTGTCAGTATCTTAACCTGCCCCTGAGTATAACTAGAAATCTATTTTCTTAATTTTTATTTATAACTGTTGTACGTATTTTTCTGAATTTTCCCTTGTACTTAGCTTAGAAGTTCATTCAAATTCACAAACTAGCCAAGTTGAACAACAAAAATATTGTGACTGATCAAAAACAATGTTGTTATTTGAAATTTAGTTATAGAACTTATCAATAGTTGAACATTAACAAATTGAATTTCATGTAAAAGGTTTGAACTTACATATTTGTAGCATGTTTGCATTTTATGGTATAAATCTTAGGCTGATCTAGAAATTAGGAAAAACTAGTACTTCAGTAGGGTTTGGAAGAGACTGTAGATATCTTTAAGAGAACCATTTATCTTTACTGGGACTAATAAATCGACTAGGACCTGCCTAGCTGGGCCCAGAGCCTGTTGCTGGTCGTCACATTTGAATTTATTTCATGTATTATAAAAACACAAACGGGACGATCAAGCTCAGCAAGGCTGGTCGTCTTAGTCAACTTAGGTTAGTCCTAGTCATGGGCGCCCATATGCAAAATTTTAAGGGGGAGGAGCTCAGATATTTTTCTCATGGTTTAGCAGGATATTTTCCCCCATAGAAACCGATTTCAGTACAGATTAGAGTTATTAAAATTTGATATTTTTAATAACTTATTCACTATAGGCTGAAGAAGAAATGTTTTTTCAGTTTTGCAAAGAAAAAAGTAACCAAAAGCAAGGAAGTTCTAATTTTAAAGGGGGAGGCTTGAGCCCCCTTTTGCCCCCCTATATGGGAGCCCTTGGTCCTAGTCTTCATGGTTCCTTCTTCCCAAATTCGTAGATACTACAGGGACCAAACAGCTAATTTCCTCTACCTTAAGATCTTCAATGGAAACTGAGAAAGAAATACAAATGCATGTAATGACTGATTTTAATAATAGTTGTTCAAAAATATTTTTGCATAAGTAGTATATTAAAGATAATCTTTATTATTATTTTTCAAACATATATTACTGCAGTATTCCAGTAATGCTGTGGAGTTAGGAAAGCTTCTGCATGAAAATTTTGCATTGTGCATGTTTTCTTTCATTTTAATAATTTATGATTTAAAAAAAAAATCATATGCTTGTATCGCTTTTTGTCATCAACTGCATATATATTATCCTTATCTGAAATATTTTAAAACCCTTTTGTATTGATGTTTTTATATTTTTAAGAGTGATTCATAGCCATCAGTCAAAGTAACCTAGATCTTTGGCCCAACAATTGTAAGCAAAATTTTCCAGGGTGACCCTGAAATTCCGGCTTTTTTAATGGACGGTTCAAAATCTTTAAACTTTAAACTTGATTTTTATTTTAAAAATTATGTGTCATATTTTATTTCTTGTTTTAGTTTTCAACAATATTTGTTGTTGCTGTGCAACAATTTTTGCTGTTATACAGAAATAACTGAAATCAACTAAAAGACTCTTCATTGCATTGATGTAATCAAGATTCATTTTTAATGATTTTGGGGACAAAATGTCGTTTCTTTACATCAAATACAAATACAAATACAAATGTGACGACCAGCAACAGGCTCTGGGCCCAGCTAGGCTGGTCCTAGTCAATTAATTAGTCCCCAATGAAGATCAATGGCCCTCTTAAAGCTATCCACTCCCTTGCTCATTACCGCCTCTTCCGGTAAGCTATTCCAAGTGCCCACGACCCTGCTAAAGTAGTAGTTTTTCCTGATTTCCAAGTTAGCCTGAGATTTAAATAGCTTAAAACAATGACCCCTTGTCCTGCTTTCCCCGCAAAAATTTAATCCATTTACATCTTTCATTTTGATAAATTTAAATAACTGAATCATGTCCCCTCTGACTCTCCTTTGCTCCAGGCTATACATGTTAAGCCTATTAAGTCTGGTATCATAATCTAAATCTGAGAGTCCCCTTACTAATTTAGTTACCCTTCTTTGAACCCTTTCCAATACAAAAATATCTTTCTTCAGATAAGGCGACCAGAACTGCACAGCATACTCCAAATGAGGTCTTACTAAACTCCTATATAAAGGCAGAAGAACTTTCTTAGATTTGTTTGAAATAGATCTATTGATGAACCCAAGCATTTTGTTGGCTTTGTTACTAGCAATACTGCACTGTTGACTAAACTTGAAGTCCTGATTTATAAAGACACCCAGATCCATAACATTTTCTGCCTGATTTATGACTGAACCCTGTAAACGATATCTCATACGCTTATTTCCATGACCTAAGTGTAGCACTTGACATTTCCCTACATAAACTGCCATACCCCATTTATCTGCCCACTTAGTAATATGATTTAAATCCTCTTGCAGCTGTTTTACTTGTTCTTCATTTTCCACAATCCCCATAACTTTTACATCGTCAGCAAAACAATTCATGCTTCCAGAAATATTTTCATTGATGTCATTCATAAATATAATAAAAAAAAGAGGCCCTAAAACTGATCCCTGAGGAACCCCACTTAAAACATCACTCCAATTAGAATGATTTCCTCTCACAACTACTCTTTGCTTCCTACCAGTAAGCCAATTTCTAACCCAAAGTAAAGTTTTTCCTCCTATTCCAATGTCAGCTAACTTGCTGAGAAGAGCAACATGCGGTACCTTGTCAAAAGCTTTTTGAAAATCAATATAAACAACATCCACACATTTTTTGTTATCTAAAGCTGAGGTAACCTTGTCGTAGAAATGCAATAAATTAGTAGTACAGGATTTACCTTTCCTGAAACCATACTGCAAACTAGTCAACAGACTATTAGTCTCTACGAACATCATGATCTTAATTTTGATCAAAGTTTCGAAAATCTTACAAATCACCAAAGTCAAACTTACAGGTCTATAATTCCCAGCAATACCTTTAGACCCCTTCTTGAAGAGTGGCGTTATGTTAGCCAGCTTCCAGTCCTCTGGCACCGTCCCCGAGTTATAAGAAGCATTGAAAATATTCAAAATAACATCCACTAATTCCTCTGCACATTCTACTAAAATTTTTGGATAAATATTATCTGGTCCCGGAGCTTTAGTTGCTTTAATCTTTTTCAAATGAAATAAAACCTCCTCCCTGGAAAATACAAAATCCTCAAGCTGTATAATAGCTTGTGTCTTGTTAGTGTCAACTGTTGAGATACAGTTATCGTTAAACACACTGGAAAAAAAGTTATTTAGAACATTTGCAATATCCCTATCATTTTGGATTAAATTTCCATACTCATCAACCAAAGGCCCAATTTGACTGTTTCGAGCTTTCCCAGAAATAGCGTAAGCAAAAAACCTCTTAGGATTCCCATCAATGTCATCTGCCAGCCTTTGCTCCAATTCCCTTTTCTGAATCCGTACCAAATACTTAAAATTTCGCCTTGCCTTACTATACTGGAGTCTCTCCGCACTCTGACCAGTTTCTTTAAACTTACGAAAAGTGGCTTGCTTATAATTAAGAGCTTCTTTAGTCTCCCTGGAGAACCACATGGGCCAAATTTTGGTACTAACACCTTTTCTCCTAAATGGAACATAGTCCCCAACGGTTTTAGCAAGTTTATCCTTAAATTCCGTCCACTGCTGATCTACGTCGCTATTTTCCAACCCTGACGAAAAAACCTCTTTCAAGCTCTGCCTAAGTGCATGACTTGTTTGCTATTCTGAGAACTTTAAAAAGATGAAAAATGAAACGGATGAGAGATAATACGTGTTTTTTTTTTTTTTGTTTTTTTTCATTACAATCAAGTTTAAGCAGAAGAACTTAAAATTAATTTTCTTTCTTCCGAACAAAGTTAAAGCCAGTAAAGTGGCTTTTTACAAATTTTAACAGCATACAATATTGCCGTGATGTTTTAGAATAATCCCTCGATAAAAATTATAAAAAGGGAAAGAATTTATGTTACATATTATCAGTGGCGTACCTAGCATAGGTGACACCCAAAGCAGTAATTTGTTGTGACCCCCCCCCCCCCCCCCAAGGAAAATTTTCAAATTTGTAGTCTTAAAAATGCATTTTAACTTTGTATTTTTCAAAAACTTGCCATTTCACTTTGGTTGTCATCCCCCAAGCCCCAAGCGGGTGACACCCTGGGTGGACCAAAGCGACCCCCCCCCCTGTACGCCACTAATATTATTTATACCTACATTCAAGAAGGAATGTGGACTAGTTTATTCGAATATTCTTGTAATACGTAAACAAACTTGAAAATAATGCATTATTTTTAATATTCTATATCCCACGAATAAATTTATCAAATTTCCTTAAAACTTTGAAGGGTGCTTCATGTTATATTAACTATCAAGCTTATGTTTTAGATTTCCTGGGAAATAAAGCACACTTGCATGCCGCGCCATATTTTGCTTCCATTTCTTTCTTCGCGCTTTTATAATGCTGAAAACTGATAGTCTGATTCTTTATTTTTCAATTAAAAGAACTAAGTTTCACTAGCAACAAGAATTTAACTGTAATGCTAATAAAATGTTTCTTGCCTTGTAGTTTTCCTTCATGAACCAGCAGTTCTCATCGAAGGTGTGCTTTTCCGAGCGAGATACTTGGGATCGACGCAGCTTGTCTGCGAAGGTCAGCCCACAAAAGCCACACGGATGATGCAAGCAGAAGAAGCTGTTTCCAGAATTAAAGTGAGTTATCATGAGCGTATTTGAGGGGGAAATATGAAGTGATTGATGCCTAGCATAACTGCCAGAGTCAAATCGTTATTTCGACAAGTTAGAATGTTAGTGGTTAAAGTCAAAAATTTCACAATTTAAGCTAAACAGGGATTTGAGTACCTCTTTAGTTCTGGTCGTAAAAATACTAAAATATATTTCCCATAGGAAGGCACGAAAATTGTACACTAACAGGGGTGTGCCAGCTATGCCAATCAAAACCGCCCAAAAGTGCAGTTTTGCATTAAATATTGCAGACCCTTCAGCATATTTATCAGTTTTTTGAAGTTAGGCATAAAATTCATGCATTTGAACTGCTTTAGTTTGTCTGATTTATTTTTTGCATTTCAAAATCTGATTGCATCCGCCTCTGCAGAACTCGATAGTTTTAGTTTACTAACCACTTTAATAATTAACTTTGTTTTGAACATTATTTTCAACACCTGTTCTATATTTTTTCGGTAGTAGAGGACTTAGTAGCTTGTTTTTTGCCACGCCCACTCGAAAATTTAAATCCAGTTGCATCCAAATTAATTCAAGCCAATAACCTTTTTTTTTTTTTACCAGTCTTTATCTTGGGTCTTCTAAGAGTTTAGAAAGTAAAATTGATCTGCAATTTTGATTGGAGTTGATTAGGATGGCGATAGAAAGCAAAAATCGAGGGATTCTAATGCTTTAGTAATGAATATGCAGACAATGCAAGTTTTTCAAATTCAAGCAATTTCCCCCCCCCCCCCCCCCATATCTTTAGCATTTCTTAAATTTTTAGCGGTCATGTCAGTTCAAAATGTAGAGACAAATTTGAAATATTTATTTCTAGGGAATAACAGGAATTACGTGAGATACATCACAGGATAGAGGAAAAGTTTTAAGATCCAAACTATTGGATCCATTCAATATTTACAGAGGCTTTGCGGCTTGTGTATGAAAGAACGATGGTACTGCACTGCAGCAAAATTGGATCAGGGACAGCGGTTTATCTGAAGAGGGCAAAACATTTTTTTTTCATCTTAAGTAGCCTTAAAAGTTCATCAAGTTAAACCTTTTGCAGTTTTAATCAGTAGGGCTGCTGAGAGCCAAGACTAGTCCGTTCTTCTGCCCTTATATAGAAGTTTGGTAAGACCTCATTTGGAGTATGCTGTTCAGTTTTGGTCTCCTCATCTTAAGAAAGACATTATTGTATTGGAAAGGGTTCAAAGGCGGGCTACAAGGCTAATAAGTGGACTTTCACACTTAGACTATGATTCCAGGCTTAGAAGGCTAAAAATGTACAGTCTTGAGCAAAGAAGAGACCGAGGGGACATGATTCAGTTGTTTAAATTTATTAAAATGAAAGATGTTATGGGGCTAAAGTTTAGCACTGAAAACAGGACAAGGGGTCATTGTTTTAAGCTATTTAAATCTCAGACTAACATGGATATTAGGAAAAATTATTATTTTAGCAGAATAGTGGAACCTTGGAACAGCTTACCGGAAGAGGTGGTAATGAGCAAGGGAGTGGATAGCGTTCAGAGAGCCATTGATCTTCATTGGGGACTTATAAACTGACTAGGACCAGCCTAGCTGGGCCCAGAGCCTGTTGCTGGTCGTCACTTTTGTATTTGTATTAATAACCTTATCCTTTAGAATCTACACTATTCCAATTCTATGCTGGTCCCCTAGTTTCCAACTAGGCTGTCACACCCGCTGGGGGGCCCTGTCAATCAGGGTGCATGTATATACCATCTATTCCTGCTACTCTTCAAGATCTATGAAGTTAAATTGTTGCAGCAGTGAATTCAATAGCTATAGTTGGAGCACACCTAAAGTGGCAGCATGGTAATGCTGTGATGAGGATCTGCAAAGCCTTCACAACACTAGTAGCGTAACTAGGGGTTGGCAGGAGTGGCTCTCTCCAGGGGCGCAGCAAGCCAGGGGGGGCGGCATTTCAACTAATTTAAAAAAAAAAATTTAGTTCCCCCCCCCCCTTTTTTTTTATTATGATTTTTTTTTTTAATCATAGAATTTGAAAAATACAAATACAAATACAAAAGTGACGACCGGCAATAGGCTCTGGGCCGAGCTAGACTGGTCCTAGTGCTGAAAAATGCTTTAAAAAAATGAAAAAAAAAAAAAAAAACTTGCAAGAAAAAAAGCTAGAGACAAACAAAATCTACTGAGAAGGAACATTGGGCATCATTGAAAACAATTCTAAAAAAGAAAAATAAGAAAAAAAAATACAATGCTGCCTCCTATTTGTCGAATCAACTAATTAAAATGTTACAAAAAATTTTTTAAAAATTGGAGGTTGCAATGACCTCCGGTGACTTCCCATGTGGGCGACCCTGTAGGGGGGGGGCGCAATTAATTTCTTTTGTTCACCAGGTTCGCTAGACCACATAGTTACGCTACTGCACAACACTGCAAGGTTGTGTTTGCCCCAGCTATAAAGACTAGTTTTGTGCGTGACAAAAATGAACTACTGATTTGGCATTCTTTAATTTATTTTCATTCATTAAAAATACACACCTAATGTGTGTGTTTTCTGGACAACCCTGTACTTAGTAATTTTTGAATATTTCTATGATAATTTTTGTGGGAATAAACCTTTTAATCTTTTCTTTCTTTGTTTTATTTTAATGCTTACATAATAGTCCCTGGTAAGTATTTTGTTGTTTCTTACTTGCTGTGAAAAATCCTAAAGGATTTGATTAAAACTACACATAATATTCCGTTTTGTCGCTAGTGTTTTATTTTTACTGTCTTCCGAAGCTATAAAGCCATATTTCAACTTTTTCATGAAAAATGTCTCTTCTATATAAAAGTATTATTTACTAACTCACTAATATTAAATACAGTGAAAAACGTTTGATGCAACAGAGAGTGCACCAAATTATTTCTCTTGTTATGTGAGTTTTGTTTGAAAAAAGATTTGTGCAGTAGTCTCTGAAATGACATAAAATTACAATTTATGCAACGCGTTTACAGTGTATTAAAAAGAAAAAAAATTAGCAAATCTTATGCTTAGGTGTTGTATCTTTCCAACAAAGCATTAAAAATACATTCTTTAAAAAAAAAAAAAACATTTATTATTGTGGGTCTACCGTTTTTCTGAAGCTCATTTACAAATTGCACGTTATCAATGTTTTTAAAGTGCAATGTTGTGCTCCTCTCTCCAACTCTTTCAATGTGCAGGCGTCCTTCGCATAACACGGCACTTCTACAACACAGTTTCGATATTACAGGGTACAAAATTTGCAACAATTATAACACAGATTCAATATTTCATGGTACAAAACTTGAATTGAATACTGCATGGTTTGATATGAAACGAATTTTAAAAGATTGATTTTTTTTCTATACACTGTTCAAAAAATTACTAATGAAAAAGTCTCGTATAACACGGTTTCAATACTACACGAATTAACTAGGGTTTCCAATCCCGATCCCGAATCCCGCAGGATCCTGCACGATATTTAGCGGGATTCCCAATCCCACAAATTTTTTTACATTCAAGTGTTTTCCAGCTTTTGCCGCTCATAAAACGATTATTTTCACAAGCATCATCTGAATGTAATCTTCTTCCTCATATATCTACAAGAAGAGCGAGTAAAACAGTTTGCCTCATATGACCAACAATGGATTTACCATTTCAGAACACAATAAAAATAGAGTATATTTTTCTGAGAATGAATTACTATTCTCATTCGGAGGTTTCAAATTTCATACGTTCAGCAATTGAGAAAATGCGTAAAACTTTTGAGCATTTTCAAAAACTATTACGAAAATTAAAAATCCAGTAAATTAAGCTTAAAAAAATGGAGGAAGAATTTTCATTAAGCACATTACTTTTAGAGTAAAAATCCCTTACCATCCCATACAAGCGGCACACTTTTGCTTACCAAACGATAATTGCTAATTAGGATCTGGCTTTGTAGTACTTTACAATTGCTGTACGGAATTCAAGAAGACTACTAATTCAAGTAATAAAACCAGTCCATCCTAAAAAGCACAACTTTTTCTTTTTGTCATGAAAATTTAATTTTTTGAAGAATAAAGTCAATCCCGTGGAATTGGCACCTTACAATCCCGAAATCCTGCAGGACTGAATTTGGCACGGGGTTGGAAACCCTAGAATCAACCATATTATACAAGGGACACCTACGTTCCTCATTTTAGCATTTTTTAGGAATTTGGCCCTACAACAAGGCATTCTTCATCTGTCTCATCAGTTTTGTCCTCTCTCTGTTTTCCTATTTTCTTAGTTAACTTTTTTGTAAAACTTTGATTAAGCAAAGCAGTTCCAAACATGATCCCTGATTCATGAATTGATAACATTAAACAATGTAACTGTCACACAAAACAATTTCAACTTAGAAATAAGTATAGAAAATCAGGATCAAGTGATTTTGATAGTAATAAGTGGTTGATAACATTAACCGTGATCACATTAAGAGGAGTCTACTGTATTAAATTGCAAATTATATTGTTGGGCCATCCATTATGTCATTTTGTGTTGAGCAATTTTTCATGTGTTGTGTTAAAGGTATTTCACTGCATAGTTTTTGTATTGGTATAAAATTATAACTTATTTTCACTACATAGTATTTTCTGCCGTGGGAAGGTAAAGCACATTATCTGCAAATTTTTCTTTCTTTTTTTTTTGAGCAATCACGATTGTTTATTGCTTTTATTTGATTGTTTTTGGCGCATGCTATCATTTTATTTTCCCACCGCCACCCTCCGCAACACACATACACACACGCATACATACAGACACCTACACACACACATACACACAACTACCCACACATTCATGCCTGCACACAGACACAAACACATATGCCTACACACACATACACATACCCCCCCCCACACACACATTCATACACACAACTACCCACACACTTATGCCAGCACACAGAAACAAACACATGCCTACATACACATACCCCTACACACAAACACACATACCCCCCCCCCCCCCCCACACACACACACAAACATACATGCCTACATACACACACTCGTGATTGCAAAAAACATAATTTGAATTCAAGATGTCAAAATTCAAATTAATTTTTCTTTTTTTGCATTTTTGTCATCTACTTTGGTTTTTTGTACAAGCTTGCTTATTTGGCTTCTGCTGAAAATGAAGCACAAAAATCGCAACAGATTCCAACATATCCCTATTGCTAGTACAAAACCCAAAACGTGTTTCTTCAAATATCTCAAAAGCTCTATCATTACAAACATTATGCTTCTTTACCTTCCCCATGGCAATATAATGAATGTTATCTTATAGTACAGTGTTCTTTTTGCCATACATTTCAATTTGTAAGAAAATATAGCTTATCGGAAAGTGTATGTCTTCATCAGGTGATAAATTTCATGTGTTTGTATGATATTCAAGTTTCACTAACTGCAATTTTGTTACTCAAAAAATACATTTATGTCACACCCATGGTGGTTTGAATCTTGTGTAAAGTGAACAAAAATGTTTTAATGTTATAAGCTTAACCAAATCTCATAAAAATTGGAGTACAGGCATTAGTTTTAAACTTGATCATTATTTTAATATTAAAAAGCCTTAATAACTCAGTACATTGTTCCCGACTAAAAAAAAAGAAAAAAAAAACATATTTCATGTGTGTCTTTTGCAAATAAAATTTAAGTATTGGTGTAGTCTTTTATTCTCTTAGGACTACATCTGTACCCATATAAAAAATATATGAAAATTGTTTGAATTGATACTAAGATTCAACAAATGTTTCTACTTACTAAGGAGAAAAAAAAAACTTATGTTTTGTAAAATTGTTGTTTTAAAGTTTCTTATTAAAATGCAGTTTAGTTAAAGTTATTATCTGAATGTTGTGCTTTCGTTAGTCAATTGTTATCAAAAAAATTTCAGCTTAAATTTTCTAGGAAAATTTTCATTAATGCTGTGTTTTGCAATTTGTTATAATGTCCATCTCTTCTTAAGTTACTCTAACAATTATTTATTATGCGCGAAATCACTCACTAAATGTATTTTCTAATGTCAAATGTGAGAATAACAAAGTTTTTTTTTTTTCTTTTTTTGACAATTTTTTAGCAAATAAAGTTTCCCCCCGAAATTATTAGTAATAGTTTCATTCTCAAAAACACTATCCTGAATAATATTTTGTAAAAGTGGAATTTCTACTAAAACATCTGAAAAGATACGATATTTTTGGAAAAAGTGACAAAATTAAAAAATATTTTTTAAAAATAATATCTTTACACAATTTGCTTCCTGTTTCCTCTTGCTTTCAAAAATTTTGCGAACTTATTTTAGTTTATTAACTATGTCTTTTGTGATAGTTTTTATAGTTAAAAACTGTGAGAGAACTGGGGTGGAATAGTGTCTATATACATTTGTATGAAAGCTAAGTGAAGACTTGTGCTCTCTGACCTCAGAAAACTTCATTATTGATAGCTATTGTAAAACATATTTAATTAATTTCTATTTTTAAGTTTTGTATCACATATTGAATGGGTTACAAAAATGTGCAAAAATTATATTAGCAACTTCCTTTTTCTAGTCTCTTTTTTTTCCCCTTGCATCTATGTGAATATAAAGCTTGTTTTAATGAAGAATGGGGAAAACTTCATTTTAACAACAGGAGGCTATTTGCAATTCTCTTGCACTAAGATTTTTGTCCTTTCAGTTATCTTTTTTTTTTTTTTTCCAGCAACAAGAAAGTTGTGAATATTTTGATTTCTTGTGTTATTGGTATAACCTTTTCAAATAAAATTTCTTTTAGTAAGGTTGTTGATACACTTTAAAGTGCTTATTTTATGAAACTTATTTTTTTACAAAACTTACCAGCATTTTTAAATTTCAAAAAGAATTACTTTTCAGAGTTTCATGATAGGCCAAAATTTAGTACTATTACAATCTATTTCATACTGTTCTATCCCATTGCAATGCATCAGATAAAACTGATACATTATCAATCAGACTGTAAATGATGATTAAGTGTGCTAAATATTACAGCATTATATGATTTAAATGTATTGCAATACAAGTTACAAAGTAAGTTAACAAGTTTCTTTTGTATAAGAATAATTCATCAAAACTTACAAAAAAAAATACTGGGGAACTTAAATGTGTCGACATCATGATTTCAGCCAAAACTCTTCTTCCACATTTATATCAGAAGTGCCCGCCAGGGGAGCTGGCGGGAAGGATGGTACTGACTGTTCCATCGAAATTTTTAGGAGTGTTTTTGAGTTATTATTCACTTTTATGAGTTATTATCACTATTTATATACTTATATCACATTCTTGGGGTTCTTAGTGGTATTTGGGGATGGCACCCTTGTTTAAATAAACTTGCTTCAGTTTCTTTTTGACAGTTGAAATATCTCCATTCTCTCTCCAAGGAGGGGGCGATTGATTTCAGATACTTACCCTTTTACAAATTTCCAAACCTCTACCTCTTAACCCCATGGAAGATCGTCGTAAATGAAGGTTTTTTTCTTTCTTTCTTTCTTTTTTTTTTTTTTGGAACTTTTATTTCCACAAAATTCCGGTGGAGTGAGTCCCATCTTCATCGGTGTCCTATAATTGCCTTTTTTAGACTTCAATTTAAAAACACCAAACCCCATCTAAGAGCGCACAAAATGTGAACTTTTGGAATTTCGAAAAATTTCCTGTACAAAGTTCTGATCCCTGTCACTAAATTGTTAAGAGATGTGCCCCAATTGCGTTTTTAAGACTACAATTTGGAAAAAATTCCGAGGGAGAACCCTCTTTTTTGTAACATTGTTGAAGATCGTCTAAAATTACATTTTTGGAACTTCACTACCAAAAATATGCCAAAGGGGAGTTCCTGCGTCTTGTCTCAAGGAGGGGGCGATTGCCCCTCCCTTTTAACCATCCTTGATTCTCTCTTTTTGTACTTCTAGTATCTAATAAATGAAGTGGTGCTCTCATTTTGTGCTTTGCTATCCCCTCCCAGATTTCCCAATGTTCCCTCCCATAATCTGTTTATGATTAACCAAAATTTAATATTGGAAAATATAGTAATCTTAAATAGAGCTAGACTACAAGTAGCTAATCCTAGATCACTTAATGTATTCCTGTTTTTAAAAACCAAAGCATAACCCAGCAAGAATGCAGCTACCTGGTAAAAATGACAGCTCAACATCAAAGGGTGATTCCGAGGAACCATTTTCGGGAACAGAAACTTATTCTGCCAATGATGTTGAGGATCGGGTAGAACAGATGAAAATATCTTTGTGTCCTCACGCTGTGAGTAACTCGTGTCAACTGCTTGCTGTCTCTTCCTTCGTTTTATTTATGCTTTGCATGTAGTTGCAAGCCTTAGCTGATAAAAATTTATCTTTTCCTCAAAGCTAAATTGAGGCAGTAAGAAGCAAAAGGGATGTTACACAATTTTTCACATTGAGTAAAACCCTTTCAAAGCTGAATGAGGCTTCAAATTTTCAAAATTAGGGGTGAAATATATGTAAGGACGTAAGGGGTAAACAATGTGGATGGGGCCCCGCAAACACCATTTGTGACTGCCCCAAAATTTATGTGCACGCCCCTGATCCTAGGTAGGCTTTTATTGAAAAGTATTTCTAAATAATACTGTATAGTAGTACAGTCAAACTTGCTTATAACGAGCGCGAAGGGACCACAATATCTGCTATTTATAACCGAGAGCTCGTAAAAAGCGGGTTCAAAAAAAATCATACAAATTTATAGATGCATGCTTTGTTATTTTTATATTTTTATACATTACCAAAGAAGTTGGTTATTTGATTTGAACTGTCTTATTGTCTCTTGTTATTGTTTTCAAAGAATGTGGGGTTCGAAAAACATTGTTGCATTCGTGGCTTCAAAATAGTTTGAAGTTTTTCTGCATTTTAGAAGCTGAGTATGTCGAGGGATATTTAACTTCAGATTCTTCACATTTGTTGCTATGGGGTCGCTTTCATTTTTTTTTTTCCACCTTATCTCTGGATTTTCAGTTACAATATCCTAAAAAGTATATCTCGAAAATGGTAACATTCTCTTAAACAATTTTTTAAAAAAATCCTCCTCTACATCAAAAATTTACAAAAAAGGTCTTGTCATCACTTGTTCTCATAAATCTAAAGAAGTTCTTCTGCCCTTATATAGAAGTTTGGTAAGACCCCATTTGGAGTATGCTGTTCAGTTTTGGTCTCCTTATCTTAAGAAAGACATTAATGTATTGGAAAGGGTTCAAAGGCGGGCTACAAGGCTAATAAGTGGACTTTCCCACTTAGATTATGATTCCAGGCTTAGAAGGCTAAAAATGTACAGTCTTGAGCAAAGAAGAGACCGAGGGGACATGATTCAGCTGTTTAAATTTATTAAAACGAAAGATTTGCACGGGGCTGAAGTTTAGCACTGAAAACAGGACAAGGGGTCATTGTTTTAAGCTATTTAAATCTCAGGCTAACATGGATATTAGGAAAAATTATTATTTTTGCAGGGTAGTGGAACCTTGGAACAGCTTACCGGAAGAGGTGGTTATAAGCACGGGAGTAGATAGTTTTAAGAGGGCCATTGATCTTCACTGGGGATTGTAAATTGACCAGGACCAGTCTAGCTGGGCCCAGAGCCTGTTGCTGGTCGTCACTTTTGTATTTGTATAAGTTATGTCTTATTTCTAACTTTCGGTTAAATTAAAAATGTTAATGGGATTTTTCAAAAATAGAATAATCTTTTCTGAGAAGGAAATCAACATGCATTTTTTGAATTGCAAAAATATTGCTCGCTTTAAGTGGGATTTGCTCGCAGTCTTGCATAATATAGACGAACGCGCAAACGGCGTTCGCAGAAAATTTTTTGCTCTGCAGATATTTTTTTCAAACTGCTGACGTTAATTTTTTAAAAAAATATTATTAAGGGAATTTTTTTAAAAAAAAAGCTTATTTCTGTTGAAGCCTTTTAAAGCACATGTGTGAAAAAAAAATGGTTTTGGTGGGTTTCATTTGTTGAAAAAGCAAACTTTATGTTATTGTAAAAAAAATTAAATGATTTCTTAAAGCACTTTTTTTTTTTTTTTGGCCTCTTTCATATTAGAATATAAATTTAATTCTTTATTCAAGTGTGATTTAGGCAAAATAATTACTAGCAGAAAATTTTCCAGCTAGGATTTGTGTTCGCAGAAAGCTTTTCATTTTATCTAAGTCTGTTTGCTCGTTATATAAGTCTGTTATATCTAAGTCTGTTTGCTCGTTTGCTCTCTGCTCGCTCGCAAAAATATTTCTGGGAACATGAATTGTTTTGCTGATGATGTCAAAGTTATGGGGACTGTAGAAAATGAAGAACAAGCAAATCAGCTGCAAGAGGATCTAGATCATATTACGGAGTGGGCTGATAAATGGGGTATGGCTGTTAATGTTGGGAAATGTCTAGTGCTACATTTAGGGCATGGAAATAAGTGTACAAGTTATTATTTGCAAGGTTCAGTCATTAGTCAGGCAGACAAAGTTACTGATCTGGGGGTCCTAATAAGTCAGGATTTAAAGTTTAGCCAACAGTGCAGCATTGCTAGCAACAAAGCCAATAAGATGCTTGGGTTTATCAATAGATCTATTTCAAATAAATCTAAAGAAGTTCTTCTGCCCTTATATAGAAGTTTGGTAAGACCCCATTTGGAGTATGCTGTTCAGTTTTGGTCTCCTTATCTTAAGAAAGACATTATTGTATTGGAAAGGGTTCAAAGGCGGGCTACAAGGCTAATAAGTGGACTTTCCCACTTAGATTATGATTCCAGGCTTAGAAGGCTAAAAATGTACAGTCTTGAGCAAAGAAGAGACCGAGGGGACATGATTCAGCTGTTTAAATTTATTAAAACGAAAGATGTTACGGGGCTAAAGTTTAGCACTGAAAACAGGACAAGGGGTCATTGTTTTAAGCTATTTAAATCTCAGGCTAACATGGATATTAGGAAAAATTATTATTTTAGCAGGGTAGTGGAACCTTGGAACAGCTTACCGGAAGAGGTGGTAATGAGCAAAGGAGTGGACAGTTTTAAGAGGGCCATTGATCTTCACTGGGGATTGTAAATTGACTAGGACCACTCTAGCTGGGCCCAGAGCCTGTTGCTGGTCGTCACTTTTGTATTTGTATTGTATTTGTATTTAAAAGCGAGTTTTGTTCCCATAGACTTAACATTGTACCAATCAAATCTTTCTGGTTTTCTCGCTAAATTGGAGCTCTCGTTAAAACAAAGCTCGCTATGAGCGAGTTCGACTGCACCTACCAGCACTACTAGTACTATCGCTTGCCCCAAAACAGAGGAGAGGGTCACCTACTATTTGTACTGGTTATCTCCAAATTTTCAATTTTAGCATTTAACATCCCTTTGCTTCTCACTGCTTCAGTTATGTTTTCAAAGATACTTATGCACTGTTTCTTTATAAACAAAAGTGATTGTAAAAAAAATATTGTAAAATCTTACGTCTTCAGCTATTGTTAACTGCTTTATGATTTCATTTTAATTTTTTGCTGTATGAAAACATGCCCAAGTGTAGTTATTTATTTGTCTTGTAATGAGGAAGACCTGTGTCATACATTTGTGGCTAGATGTTATTGTAAATTGATGTCATAAAAATTTCATTTCTGGTTTTGTTTTCATTTGAGTTTTGTTAAACTATGCTTGAATGCATGAATTTACTTTTATGTCAGATATATTTCATTGTTTTTGATTCAAAGCCTGCATTTATTTATGATTTTTTGATCAGCCAGTCGTGGTAAGCTGTTATTCTTCAATACGTTTGAAATTATATTATACGACATTACTGACTGTCTTATGTTGTTGCATGAAATCCTACTATGCAAATTTGTATTGTAGCACATTTTTGAATATTATTGACTATTTTCGTTTTGTTACAGTTTTAATGTTTTGGCAGCTTATAAATACCAATCTGTTTTGAATAAAGTTGGATGTAGACTATATTTTTACCTGCAATTATAGTTATGGATGTTGTATTCTGTTCTGCCCACCCCTTCCTGCATTGGTTTTCTAATTTTATTAGCTGTGATGCATCTTCTATGTAATAGATTTTGCACATTTTGAAGTTCATTTGTTTTTGATATTGTATATTGCCTTTGTAAAAATACTATAGTATCACTTCATTCAAGGGCAATGACAAGTGTTTATAGTCTGTTTGCTACAATGTCCTTGTCCTTTTATCTTAAAAACAAAATTGTGAATTTGACTTCTTTATATTTCAAACCACCAGTGAAGTGTTGCTTACGATTTGCTATTTCTGTTCTAGGCTCCAGAAGGTGAAACTCAGCCAAGTACAGAAGTCGATCTTTTTATTTCAACAGAGAAAATCATGGTTCTAAATACGGACTTGAAAGTAAGAATTTTTTTTATTGATGGAATCTTTAAGGAGGAAAATAAGAGTAAAAACTGTCAAGTGGGAAATTAAGTGGAACATGGATTAGCCATGATTTATAAGAAAAAAATTTTTCTTTATAAATTCTGGACTAACATTTCGCAAAAAAGTATACACACTGCAATTTCTTGTAGCTACTAATCTGACTAGAATCTTGTAATTAATTCTAACAGTTGAGTTGTGCCTAAGAAAAATCTAGATTTATTAGATCGATTTTAGTGTTATCTAATAACATTTGAATTATAATACTATTTTGTGTTTGTACATGGCCAGATACTAAGCTGTTCATTTTGTCTTTTTTTTCTTATTGAAATGACTATTTATTAAGCTTTAAGCAGCCGAGAAGAAAAGTTTGGTTATAGTTCAATTTAATGAGTGGAGGTGGATTTCCCTTGTATAGAAAACCTGAAATCAGTCTAAACAATAACTCATTTATTCGGACAGTACAAAAAATAAACTATGTTTTTATGCTCTGGACATCAAATTATGCCCTAACACCCTTTTGAATAATCTTTTTTTTTTTGAGCAATCACGATTGCTTATTGCTTTTACTTGACTGTTTTTGGCGTTACGCTGATTTTATTTTCCCGCCAGCACCCTCTGCAGCATCACCGTCGACCGGCTCCTCACGATGCTGCTCCTATAGCGAAAGCCGTCTCCAGGTTGCATCCATATACTACACACACACGCATATATAAACTACACACACACATATACACAAACACATACACACACACATAACTACCCACACATTCATGCCTGCACACAGACAAAACACATATGCCTACACACACATACACATACCCCCCCCCCCACACACACACACACATTCATACACACAACGACCAGCACGCTTATGCCAGCACACAGACACAAACACATATATCCTCTACACACAAACACACATACCCCCTACACACAAACACACACTCCTACATACACACACTCGTGATTGCGAAAAACATAATTTGAATTCAAGATGTCAAAACTCAAATTATTATTATTATATTTTTTTTTAAAGTTTTTCTAAATTTTCAAATTGTTGTCTTTATATCATTTTATTTTTTATTTCCAACAAGCTAGCAAAAGAAAATCACTTGTTCTGCCATCCAACAAATGGATGAACTGCATGTGAAAAATAAGCTTTTTTTTAAATCTTTTGAAAGACGGAAAAAACTGAGTTTAGAAGACTCATCAATAACACAAGTCTCAATTCAGAAAATCATATAGTTCATTCCAGATAAGCTCCACTTCAATGTCAACTTTTTACTATATCTAATGATGATCCTGTTTTTTTGCCCTACATCTACAAGAAAATATGGGCAAAAAATCAGCTAAAAAACACAAAATACTAAGCCTAAAATTTTCTTGGTTAAAAGGTTAAAATTTGAGATTGAAGATGCAATAAGATGCACCGTTAATACTTTCTTCCTGGACCATGCACTAGAATGTTGTATTATGGTTTAAAGTTGAATACAGTATTGGAAACACCACAAGCACATAAGCACTTCCCTTTATGTACGTGGAGATAAAAATTTATGAATTCAGAATTGTTTCACAGGAGTCATAAACCTCGAAAAAGCTTCCAATGCTGTTTCCTGTTAAAATATTTATTCTTAATTTCTCATTTCTGAGTATTTGTAATTTCGCTAGTCACAAAAAAATTGTAATTAATATAGTAAACTATTATTAGGATCTTTGTAGAGGAGCTCTCTTAAAATTTCATTGAATGATTTTTATGCAGAATAGTAGCATCACTTTTAGCCTGGGACATGATTCAGTTGTTTAAATTTATCAAAATGAAAGATGTTAATGGTTAAACTTTTGCATGGAAAGCAGGACAAGGGGTCATTGTTTTAAGCTGAGTAAAATGACTAATTTAGTAGGGTTGTGGACACTGGGAACAGCTCACCGGAAGAGGTTGTAACAAGCAATTGGGTAGATAGCTTTAAGCGAGCCATTGATCTCCTTAAGACTAATAAACTAACTAGGACCAGCCTAGCTAGGCCTAAGTCCCCTATATAGACGAGCCGACGCATCAGCTTAAGATCAGCCGTTTTGGATCGGAGTGGTTGTCTTTTCTGGCAAGTTATCAGGTTTGGTGATTGTTTCACTGAGAGCAACTATTAGCGGCAGGTGAATTGTTTAGTAAATAAAATGTTATTTTTCGCCAATTCGACAAAACCCAAAACTTTGCTCTGGTAACCCTAGCTCCACAACAATGAAAAATCCGACCAAAAATGGCTAAACTTAATCTGATGTGTCGGCCTTTATATGTAGCGGCTCTAGCTAGGCCCAGAGCCTGTTGCTGGTTGTCATACAGTAGAAGACCGTTATAACGCCGACCTATATAACGCAATTCTCTATAAACCGCACAACTTTTCAGAAATAAACAATAGGTTTTGAAGTCAAAAAACTCCCTCTGGTTTGTCTTGCAAACATAAAAATGGTTAGGAAAATTAAATTTTGAAACAGTTTTTCATCTTTCCATCTTAATTCAAAGTTTTAAAATGAAAATTAGTGTTCACAGTAAAAAGAAAATACCAGCAGATGGCTCTTGAAAATGCAGCTGTTATGCAAACGATGAAGCTAACAGAAGTGCAGGATAATTCACTTTCTTTTGATTGTGAAACATATTTATTTGTGAATAACTAATTGTAATATTGGTGCTTTAATTAATACTCGTTGCAGATAAAACTCATTCTGAAGTGCTAATAAATAGATATATTCTGAATATTAGTTTCAAAATTTGTGAAATGATCTATATAACGCAAAATCCTGTATAACGCAAAAGCTCTGGTCCCAAGGTGTGCCTTATAACGGTCTTCTACTGTATTTATATTTGTAAAGAATTTGACGTATAACCATGTTGGTCTTCAAGACTTGTCATATTATTTAATGTTAATGGAATTAAAACAGTTCCTGTATTTAAGTTAGAATTTTATTTAGTTCAAAATTCAAGAAAGTTTCAAACATTTATTGCATTCGTGAACTTGAAAAGAAATGGAATTAAAAGAATTTATGCAACTTTTTACAGGAGATAATGATGGATCATGCCCTAAGAGCAATATCCTACATCGCAGATATAGGGGACCTGGTAGTTCTAATGGCCAGGAGGCGAGTCATGAACAGCCCTGATGACCCAACTGAACCTAAAATTAAGCGCACACCAAAGATGATTTGCCATGTGTTTGAATCTGAAGAAGTAAGTATATTCAAACAAGTATATATTAATGCTATGCATTTAAAATATAATCAGTTTTCTTAAAATGGTTTGTAGGAATTAGTTTTGTTATATTCAGTGAATATTTATTTGACGTGAGTAGTAAATATTTTTTACAAACTATTTACTCTGTCAAATAAAACGCTGTTTGAAAGTTGCTATCTGATAGAGGCAAAAAGTTTTTATTTGTTAACAATTTAACACTACAAATAACTTCTGGTGATCTGAAATTAAAATTCATAATTGGATTTATGATTTATGTATCAGAGCTTTAAGAAACCCAAGTAGTTTTGAGACTTTTTAATTTAAAGTACAGAGCTTTGAACTTAGATCAAAAAAACGATACACATCCAGATGCTTTTGTCTCACAGTTGACAACATGCTGTATGCTCTAACTGGCCATTATCGCAGACAGGGGTGCCCTCTCCCAAGGGCAATAGTGCACCCCCGTTCCAATATAGTGGAGTCCCCCCCTGATTGAGAAAATGCCCTTTAAACCCCCCCCCCCTAAAAATTTCAATGCCGCAGTCTGCACCATGACCCCCACTAGGTGGGCACCCTTGATCACTGGGATAAAATGATATGCTGAGCACGTTGCTTGCCAAATATGCTTTATTCTGTAAAAAGATGGATGTTAAACACTTAATGATGTTCAGTGATTTACATCCAAACTCTGTTGGCACACTGCATCTGATAATTAATTGTCAGCGCAAGTGATTAAAGGACTATTTTTTGCATTAACTAAACAGATTATACTTGACCTATAAAATTATAATTTGCTTAAAATTAAGCAAGTTAACCTGATGTCATTCAGTATTTGAGTACAAATACTTGAAAAATGTTCCCAAAACCCCTGTAACTTGTTTCAGTAATTAGTGTTGCATATATAGATAAAATATGCATAATCTTAATAATCATGCATCGATCAAATGCTTGGAAGGTTATAGAATTGTATTGCTATATGTGAAAACGGTTGTGGGAATATCTGCTCTGCAATGTACAACAGGGGGGGGGACAAATCTGAATTTCAAAAAGTAGCAAAAATTCAGGAAAAATTGATAAACTGAAGGGAAAAAAATTGCAAAATTAAGTACCTGAATTCCCTATGCCTTTTCCCCCCCAGTATCCGTTTTAAATATATATAAAATTAATATGGTGCGATTATACCCTGCGGCATATTTGTGCATCTTTTTTCCTCCACGTCAAAATATTGAATATTAACTTATTAACTACAGGTTGAACTTCCAAAGGTTGCTTCTGTGTCTGTAAGGTTGTTTATTTTACGTAGCTTGAATTATACCTAGCCCCACAAAAAAGGAGCATCTTTTCAAACGCTGCACTGTATTTAATGTAGAATGGTTTTCAAGGAAAGTACAGGAAGGAAATCATTATCATTGGTAACTTAAATCAAGGAAATTTGGTGAACTTTAATCAGGGAATTTTTTTTTTTTTTCAGTTCATGTCGCTACTCTATACAAGCAAATTGAGTGAACCTATTGCATAGTTTATTATCCATACTTACCGTTTAAAGTTGTAAAAATATGCATTTGAACACAACTTGGACCGTGGTTGTGTAACTCTTAAATGTATAACACCCCTTAAGATTATGGTATTGTGTTTAAATATAATTGTTTTTTCACAAATTGGCATATAAATATTATTGAAAATGTCCTTTGTTTTGCTTTGAAAAAAAAATGAGTTGAACTATAAATTTTTGAGCCATAGAAAGACCTCCATGGCACGGGATGAGCCGTGGCACATTTAATGATTTTCCTATTATAAACAGTATGAAATTGTTCCATTTAGCTCTTAATTTTGACTTTCCAGACATGTTCATAAGTAGTAAAGGGTGTCCCCAAATCAACGCAAGATTTGCTTTGAAAAAAAAATGAGTTGAACTATAAATTTTTAAGCCATAGAAAGACCTCCATGGCACGGGATGAGCCGTGGCACATTTAATGATTTTCCTTTTATAAACAGTATGAAATTGTTCCATTTAGCTCTTAATTTTGACTTTCCAGACATGTTCATAAGTAGTAAAGGGTGTCCCCAAATCAACGCAAGATTTGAATTTGCCACCATTTTTGCCTTAAATTGCTGGCAGCCATGGTAAAAGAACAATTTGACGGCCGAGAGTTTAGGGTTAGTAAAAATGGAGTGTTGTGCTACCATACAGCCATTGAAACAATTCAATTACTGCAAATACAAATGCAAAAGTGACGACCAGCAACAGGCTCTGGGCCCAGCTAGAGGCATTTCCTGGTCGTGCCTGGTCGTCCTGCATGAGGCATTTCCTGGTCTTGCACTATCTCGTTTTGGTGGTCAGAATTGGCCCCCTAGATCGTGTGATTCAACATCATAGATTTCTTCTTACGGGATTATTTGAAATCAAAGGTCTATGTCAACAAGCCCTCAACCACCCGTGCATTACCGTGCTGCAATATCAAGGACCAATAACAGTAACTGCTTGACCAACCTCAACTTTTTTTTTTTTAAATGATTGTTCCTTAATGAAAACGTGTTACTGTATCATATAACGCCCCATTTCTAACGACCCTAAGCTGTCAGCTGTAAAATTACTCTTCTTTCAGTGTTGCCAACAATTTACTGCAAAAATGGCGGCAAATTTAAATCTTGCGTTAATTTTTGGGACACCCTTTAGAATCAATGTAAAAATTTATATTGTCCCCTAGGGGGGATTTTTCAATCTTGAAAGGTGTGAGAGATTATTTAATTTTGAGTACAAATAAATGTTGTATTCAGTTACCATAAAAGTCTTGTGTCCTCTTTTCCAGGCTCAATTTATTGCTCAGTCTATTGGACAAGCTTTTCAAGTCGCATATATGGAATTTTTAAAAGCCAATGGTATTGAAGATAGCAGTTTTGTGAAGGAAATGGATTACCAAGAAGTGCTCAATTCCCAAGAAATTTTTGGAAATGAACTTGAAATGTTTGCCAAAAAAGAAAAGCAAAAAGAGGTATGTTTCTGACTCAAAAATATTGCTTGTCTGTCCATATTTATACTGTTTTTCATTTTTACTTGACCTTGCCCTGCCAATGCATTTATGGTGATTTGTGAGCCACAGTAATTGTTGATAGTCACAATTCTTCAATTTCATACGGTGCACTAAATTTTACTCTATGCACTGCAAAATAAATTTATGTGCTCTAATTTATTGGGATAAATTGAATCAAGTGCAATAAAAGATATTTAGAGAGCTTGTGGTGTAGAACATTAAGGGGATTTTCAGGTTTAGATTATACCATACTTAAAAGGCTTAATATGTATAACCTGAGCAAAGAAGAGTTAGAAGGGACAGGATTCAGTTGTTTAAATTTATCAATACGAAAGATGCTGATGGGTTAATTTTTGCAATGAAAGAAAGACGAGGGTTCATTGTTAATAGCTATTCAAATCTCAGGCTAATCTGGAAATTTGGAAAAATTACTACTTTAGTAGGGTTGTGGGCACTTGGAACAGCTTACCGAAAAAGGCTGTAATGAGCAGGGGATTAGCTTTAAGAGGGAAATTGATTTTCATTGAGGACTAATAAATTGACTATACAAATATAAATGTGACGACCAGCAATAGGCTCTGGGCCCAGCTATGCTGGTCCTAGTCAATTATTTAACTTTTTGGCTTACTTTCCCAGTAAAAGTCAGATAAAGAGGAAAAAGCATGAAAGAAGGCGAATGCATCTTCAAAATATCGCATAAAACAAAAAAAAAAGTGAAAAATAAATTCAATAATTAAATAATTTTGAAAATTGAAATTGAAAAGCAGGGTATTGAGATGGGGAAAATGTGTCTGTCCGTCTATCTGTCTGTCCCCCTCAAATACCTTTTGAGTGAATTGTCCAATTCAATCTTCTTTTTTTTTTTTGTTTGAAAGATCTCGGCAAGGACCCCTCAGTTCCATATTTCATTTTTTGATTTGAACAATTTTTCATTCAATTTTGAACAGTACAAAAAAACTTAACATTAGCGCCTACGGGGAAATTCAACGGAAATATAAATCTCGACCTTACAGGCGAATTTGCTTCAAACAAATTTTGTAGAAAAGCTTTTGAAGAAGAACATGTATAGAAAACATCCTTTTGATTTGAACACTCTTCCTTTCAATTTTGAACAGTTTAAATCCCTTAACATTACCACCTAAGTCAATCTTGATCCCGCAAACTAAAAGGCAAATTTACTTCAAACAAATTTTGTCGGAAATAGCTCTTGTTGACTAACTCCAGACTCCGACTCCTAGAATTTTAGAGCAGTCGACTCCGACTCCTGTACTCAAAAATTAGTGGGACTCCATAGCTTTGGAAAAAATTGACAGTTGATAAAAAATGACTGACTCCGACTCTAGGATTTCATGAAATTGGTATCAGATTTTGAATAAATTTGCTCATAAATACATTTTTTTTCCCTATTTTTATAAATTTTGAAATGTTTACCACTTAAAATTAAAATGAATGTGACAAATAGTAACATGTATATCAAGTGTTTCTGCATAAATACAAAACTGAAGCCATATCAAGCACAAGGCATAATCAATTAAAAGCCTTAGTAAAAAACTCAACACACCAATGTTCCCAAACGGAAACATGTTAAAAATATTAGATGGAAAAAAAATTCCGAAAATTTTTTCATGCATTGTGTAAAGGGATATTTAAGAGTCCTGTTAATCCAAAATATTGAAGCAATTCAATATTTTAGACTTGGAACATAGAGCGGCTTTTAAAGGGTTAAATTGCACAAACTATAGATAGATGGGTAGAATTGTAGTAGAAGATAAATTGGAGGGATTTTAATTATGCTTTTTCATTTTACATTTTTAAATTAAATGAACACTTAAAACACTACTTATAAATATTTGCATTATTTTAGGGAATAGGTAGCATAAAAACCTATAGCATGTCTAAAGGCATGCAGTGGCTTTGCCATCACTGGTTTCTGTCTATATTTCTTTTTCCCCCCAATGATTATGGAATATGCTTTTACTGCTGCATTCTAAAACATTTTTCTAGCAATGATATTGTGTGTGGAGTGAAATTCCTGGCCACAATTTTTCGTTTTAAATAGGTACAATGTTCAGTATAACTTTGATTTAATGATTTCCTCAATTTAATGATACATTTCACTGGTCCGGATTTAACTGCATTGAATGTATATGCTCCTCTATTCAGCGATATCCTTAATTTAACGATAACTTTTGCCAGTCCCTGGACAATCGTTAAATCGGGGTTATACTGTATATTGTATATATTATGTCAAATTTTAAAACATTGTAATTTTGAATTCAAATATTTGTTTTAAGAATTTCATTTATGTTTTCTGTATGTTACTATTATATTTTGTGTTTCAGGTCGTTGTTCCTAAACAAAAAGGTGAAATTTTGGGCATGGTTATAGTCGAATCTGGTTGGGGCTCCATGCTTCCTACTGTTGTCATAGCAAACATGGCGCAAAGTGGACCTGCGGCTAGATGTGGTCAACTCAATATTGGTGATCAAATCATTGCCATCAACGGAATCAGCCTAGTTGGTTTGCCTTTATCTACTTGTCAAAATTATATAAAAGTAAGTTTGATTGATGTTATGTTCGAGTTTTTTACATTCCCTCTATGAACAGCAGTAAACTGCTAAAATGCTGAATTTATTCAGAGTGCATTGATCTTATCTGATTATTTACAAACTTTATAGTTGCTTAGTATTAACTTTCGAATTTGCAACCTAGTAAATACATACTCTTTACATATTAATGTATTCTGCAGGGGTGCTCACGAAGGAGGAGTTCTTTGAAATTTTTAAAGGGGATGGTTTTACAAAGTATTTGAGCTCATTCTTGGTGGATGCTCCGTAGCATTTGAAGGGGTACGCCATTGCACTTAAGGAATAGGCCCCCCTGTATTCTAGAAATGACTTATGGTGCCAGTGTGCGACATGAAATTGTTTTAGTTTTGTTTAAGTAACTGACCAGAGATAGTTCAAAAACATTTTTGAGTCTCAAAATAGGGAAGTTGTTATCGCCAACTCACATACTTTTTAAAACAAAACTTCTTCACAAAGTTTAGGGTCATAAAAAAACTGTTCATATAATTCATTTCCTTAACACTAGAAAGACGGCGCTTTGCGTATACCTAGAAAGACTAGCAGCGGTCACTTTGACCGCCATGCTCAAAAGATTGGAAATTTCCTCCTTTCGGGATTTTTAACCATAGAAAAGATTTGTTTCAACATGTCAGAGTTTAATTTAACAATTTAATCGTAATATAGTCTGCAAATAAGTCTTAGATAGCTTTTTTTTTTTTTTTGTTCGATCAAGTGAAATACACATGCTTTACACAATTGGCATTGAGAAAGAGCAAATTTGCACAAAAAAGAGGAAATTTTCTGAGCATATAATAACTAACAAGTACTATAATCAACCATGCATGTTTTGGTTTAAAAATATCTAAATATCGCAAGATACCGTACATTACTATCTTTTACAGTATTTCGAAATACCTATGTTATCACGTCACCTGTATGTTACCCATTAACAGTTTTTTTTTTTTTTTTTTGGCAATCAGAACAAATGCTCGTAGATTTTTTTTCGCATAGTTTAATTTCACACTATTTTAATCTCTTTCCTGAGGTTGATACTTATTTATATGCAGCAAAATTGATCGGTAGAGGTGACTTGGAAGAAATTGGAGAAATAAGAGTTCTGTTTTGTAAATTTTCCCCTTTTTTTTGGCGTCAGACCCTTTTCCCTTTTTCTTTTACTGTTTTTTATATTTTGAGTAGCCTATCAGTTTTTTTTAGCGAGGTTTCTTCTGATTCTAACTCAGAAGAACAATCCTTTTCTGCAAATCTAGGCTCTAAAAAAAAATATTCGCAATAATCTCATGAAAGCAAACTATTATCATCATTAGAAATATATTTCTCTTCAGATAAGTCAGACTGTTCATTCGAACCATAATCTGTTTTAGATAAATCTGCAACAGTTTCAGAAATTAATGTTTCTAAAAGTTTTGCTTTTCAACGGTTCTGAAGATCATGAAGATAATTATGTGACTGAGCACTTCATTATCATCGAAGAAAATAAATGTCAATGCTTCAAGAAAAGCACATGCTTTGGTGCACAAAAGAATTCCAGCAAACATTTTTGGAATTTACCTGTTTATTTCCTTTTAGACACCGAGTAATTTCACATGTCCAGTCACATGCTTTTCAAATTTACCTTTCTCAACTTTGCCTCCTGTGCAGATAGCAGAAAACTGAAACCATGCAACCAGCAGGTGTTTCGCATTTTCCTATCAGTTCAAAGAATTAAACCTGACCAGCAGATACTACTCAAACTCAAAAGAACATTACTTACCCTGATAACTAACAATAGTCCATAGTACACACAACTGATAAGAGAAAAAAGAAGAAAACGGATGCATAAAGAAAAAGTCACTTAGCGGTCAAAATGACCGTAGTCAGTCTTTCTAGGTATAAACATTTATAGCGACTATAATAATAACCCTAAAGAAAAAAAAATTACTGTTGTAAGATCTTAATAAATAGTTAGGAAAAGTCAATGAAGGAAAAAGAGTTTGAAAATTAAACGCAGCAAATATGAGCATTTGAAAATCGTTTGCGGTCAAAATGACCGCTTCCGTCTTTCTAGTGTTAAGTTCAGAATTCTGTTTTGATACATTCACGTAAAATTTTTATATTTTATAACTATAGCTTAAAAATAAATCATCTGATACTTTTTGAATTGAGGAAAAGAGCAAATTTCACTGAATAATCTCAAAGAAGTTTTTCAGTAACTATCATAGGAACTTTTTTTGCAATGTGTTACGTATGTAATGAAATTATTGTCATTTTTTCAGTAATGGACCTTGAATTGAACTTTCAAAAACAACCAAATTACCAAAATACAAACTTGATGTTGATGTCATTTAATGAAATGTCTGCTTATCAGTGGCGCACACAGGAATTTTGCAAGGGGAGGGTCCAAGGTCAAAAGCATGATTCTCATATCATTATTATTATGAAAGGATTCCGGGCTGTTGTGCCGTGATCTGAGTGTATATTCTCCAAACGTTTCGGGTGCATCTGCGGCAGCCATCCTCAGTGGTTCCGAGTTCGTAACTTCCAGGGAAGAGACTTCTTGGCAACTGATGCAAGTGTCGAAGTGCTGTCAACATTTATAGGGCATGGGTCCTCTTGGTTCTGGACTGGGATTGGCTGGTGAACGTCTGTCTTCATAGCTTCCTGATTGGAGCTTAGGCTCTCCTTTTCCTGCTCGGGGATTGGCTGCTGGGGATTCAGCTGCAGGTCCGTCCTTGTTTCTGATTGGCTGGAGGTTCTTGTTGTTTTGATCCTTTTCAGTATGGGATGCCAGAGCTTGTTTATCTTTATTCCTTCTTCTTTTTTGTTGAAATTATTTGGATGTTTGAATATCTCGATGGCTTCTCTGTTCAATCTCGCATAATAATGGCAAGTCCTTGAAAGTATTTTTGTCTCTTTGAATTTGATGTCATGGTTCCCCTCACTAAAAGTGTGTTCTGCGACTGCTGACTTCTGAGTGTGGCCTAGTCGGCAATTTCTTTGATGTTCTTTGATTCTAGTGTTGACGCTTCTCTTAGTAGTTCCAATATAGGTAGATCCGCAGGAACATATCTCATATCATTCCCCGATATGCTGTCAAACATATAGGCTAGATTTTATCGATTCCCAAAAAGGAAAAACAGTAAAAAGTAAACTATTGAATAAATGATTCCAGGCTTAGAAGGCTAAAAATGTACAGTCTTGAGCAAAGAAGAGACCGAGGGGCCATGATTCAGTAGCTTAAATTTATTAAAATGAAAGATGTTACGGGGCTAAAGTTTAGCACTGAAAACAGGACAAGGGGTCATTGTTTTAAGCTATTTAAATCTCAGGCTAACATGGATATAAGGAAAAATTATTATTTTAGCAGGGTAGTGGAACCTTGGAACAGCTTACCGGAAGAGGTGGTAATGAGCAAGGGAGTAGATAGTTTCAAGAGGGCCATTGATCTTCACTGGGGATTGTAAATTGACTAGGACCAGTCTAGCTGGGCCCAGAGCCTGTTGCTGGTCGTCACTTTTGTATTTGTATAATTAGCATAATTTTCTAAACTATACTTAAATAAATCACCAGAAAGCAAAATAATTTACGCTTTTACTTTTCTCATGATTAAAAAATGGATTCAGATTCATAGAAATTTTAATCTGTAATTACAAAACTAAAAGCATGGTTATTACTGTGCATTCATTTATAATCACCATTCTACTTCTCGCAGGCAATTCGTTGTAGGAAAAGTGCACAATGTTCTAAAAAAAATCTTCAAACATCAGGATTTAATTTTTTTTCCACTTAATTAGAACTGAAGTTATTGTTACCTTTGTTTGAAATTATTCTACGTACAAAATATCTAAAGTTGTAATGAATCGGAAGAAAAAGCAAGACTCATGGGAGGGGTGCGGACCCCCTGGACCCCTCCCTTGTGTGCGCCACTGCTGCTTATATGAATGCATGTTACTTATTTTCATTTCAAAAAAGTGAAAAACCTTTTCATTTTTCTTGAAGCAACTATTTTTTTCTTCCAGAATACAAAAAATCAAACTGTTGTGAAATTGACTGTTGTGCCATGTGCCCCTGTGGTAGAAGTAAAAATCAAAAGACCAGATACAAAATATCAATTAGGTTTTAGTGTACAGAATGGTGTTGTAAGTTTAATCTTTCTTCTCAAATGTTTAATAAAGTATTTATCATGCGTAAATCTTGTTCTTAAGTTTAGTAAAAGTTAGTAAAGTTTAGTTTAAGTATTAGTTAGTATTAGTTAAGTTTAGTAAAAAAAATGTAAGCTTTTTATGGGTGGGGAGCTCAGCCTTGATTTAATATTCTTTATACAGTAAAACCGCTCTAAAGTGGACACTAATGGGACAAACCTTTTTGTCCGTAAAAGAGGGATATTAGCAGGACAGGGGTTTTGCAATTTTATTTTGTTTATTTTACATTGTTAATTTTTTTACTCTCAACTTAAATATCTTATAATATAAACTTTAATGTCTCTATAAATATTTAATTTACTAGTTATTTTATATAATAATCAATACTATTTAATCAGGTTAAGTTAATACACTAACGACTGTAAACTTTCAGATGCATCATTGTCACAAAATTTGCTATACTGACTATCTTTTTTTTGAATCCAACGCTGTGAAAGTAACTTGCTATTGTTTCAGTTTTAATCCCCTTCCAAACCTACTTCACACAGCTGATTTCGTATAAAGCATCAACAGGTTTGAGCAATTCGCTACTAGTTTTAGCATTTTTCATCTTATTAATCAAATGCTATATTAAGTGTTTTGTGCTTTATACAGAGTTCATTATGAAAGTAATGAGCATTTACTGGCAAAATATATTTATTGATTGTAATTTGTACAGATGTTCAATATTCGTCAAAATACATTCCTCCTGCATCAATACACTTGCGGAGACGTGTTTGCCACGCCTGAAAGGCACCCTGAAACTCCTCAACGGGAATGCCTCTCAGGAATGTTGTAACATGGTGTTGGATGTTTTCCACGGTTTCCCAATGTTTTCCTTTCATCTCTCTCTTGAGTAGCGGAAACAAAAAGAAGTCACATGGAGCTAAGTCGGGACTGAAAGGGGGGTGAGGGATGACCGGGGTGTTGCTCCAGGCCGGGAAGCTCCCGGCCCTCTTTGAACACCTTGTGCCACTCCCAGATTGTGATCTTGAAATGCAATCGTCTTTGAAGGCCTCTTGCAGCATCTGGAATGTTTCGGTTGCATTTTTTCCAAGCCTCACGCAAAACTTTATGGCGTATCGTTGTTCAAGCGAACGCTCCATCGCGGTTTGTTACAAAAGTTGAAAACACACTTCAAGTGGAGGCACGTATCTCCGATCACACTGCTCGAACTCAACTGACGACCAGATGCATTGAAAGGGCATATCCCCCACCGTTTTTCCCAGGCGGTTTTACCGTGCTGCCTTCTATCGTCGCGTCACAATAACATTATGCTCATTACTTTCATAATGGACCCTGTATGAAGGGCCTGATTACTGCACAGGCCTACTAGGCCTGGACTGGGGCCCCCTCTTCCTAAGGGGCCCCAAATTATTTAAAGAATTATGCATAGCATTACAACTATACAAAAAATACACACATTTTTCAAATAATAGCCTTCAGGGGACCTCCAAATTATTGTGGGCCTTGGGCCTCACTTTTAGATAGTCAGGCCCTGCCTGTATGTTATATCTAGCTATCTGATGACATTTTACGACTTAATTTCAGCATCCATAAGTTGTGATTGCTAGCAAGAAGATGTTTGTTTTCTTGTTTATAAATGTGTTTGAAATTGAAATTAATTAATTCATAACTAAACATGCTCTTTTCTCCAGTAAACATTTTATCCAAAATCACAGGCTGATATGACATAACACAGTTTCACTAGCTGTCATCCTTCCAGGACTCTTTAATTTGAATACCAGTCAACTGGTAAATGCTTTAAATCCAGACCTATAAAAAGCACTGGAGTCTGGCTGCTTTTGGATGGCAACAAGTTTCAATATCATTCCGTCCGTAGTGCTCTGAAGAAAAAAAAATTAATGTCTTTAGAAAATTTCTCACCAGAGCAGCTTTGCTTTCTGTCCATTAAGATAGGGGTTTATCCTGCTAAACTCTATGAAACATGTGGGTTTCATTAACTGTGTAAATTTAACAAACTTTCCAATGTTTAACTATTTTATTCTCAATTTTTTTTTTTTTTTTTTGAATTCAGTTGTCCACAAAAAAGGAAAGATCCGCGTAAATATGACTTCTAAAATAGTGTCCATGTCTGTATTTAAGGGTGTCTGTATGAGAGGGGTTTGTTATACATTAGCTCAATGCCTTACTGCTGGGAAATTAAAAACTCCGTTAGGAGGGGTTTTACTGTTCTGGTGATACATTCTCCAATATTGTTTCAATTTTTTTCGAGTGTCACATTGCTTGGCTCAAGAAAATAGTTTTTAATTTTTCACGTTTTGGATATTTATTATAGCAAACCACAACTCATTGGAAGGCATTATTCTCAAAATTGTTTTGGTTTTAATAAAGTGTTACTTGTTAAAAATAAATACTGATTACGCATTAAATATTTCTACATTTTTTTGACTTTAGTGTTAGAAAATATGACAAATCAAAGAGCATCTTTTACTTTTTTTTAATTGTGTTATTATTTTTTAAAATTCCAAATACAGTTGAACTCGGTTCATACGAAATGTCAAAAAGTCCACAAATTTGTTCGTATTAGCTGTGATTCGTAACAACCGTGAATAAGTGATACTGTGAAAAAATGAAGAAATGCTTACCTATATTTAGAAAACATTACTACTAATTATTATATTCAGAAAATTAATCACTCATTTCTTGTTAATGAATGTTTTTCGAAAATCTTGAAAAATGAAAATCGACAATTGCGGAACAGGTTGTCCACAGGTAAACAAATGCTCGGGCTTTATTTTCCATATAAAATATTTAATATTTCCTTCTCTTTGCACAATGAGACTTCTACTACCTAACAAAATGGTGAATAATTTATGAAAAAGAAAATTACAATATTCAACCACGAACATTTTAAGTAAAGAGGTCAGACATTTTTGTTCGTCTCTGCCGAGACTTTCAATTTAATTTACATACTATACGTGAAATTTTCAATGTATTTAGATAGCAAACCAAACTTAACGATCAAAATGTTTGCTTTAGCCGTGATTTCGTATTAAACGTGATCGTATTAAGCGAGTTTAACTGTATGTGTTAATTTCCATTACGCTTGTAAAAATTTCAATTTTTCGAACTGTAACCAAGTTTGTATTAAATTTCCTCCTTTACTCATGTTTCACACATTGTCACTGCAGATATGTAGCTTATTGCGGGGCGGAATTGCAGAAAGAGGAGGTGTTCGTGTCGGCCACAGAATAATAGAAATAAATGGACAAAGTGTTGTAGCCGTTCCTCATGAGAAAATAGTGAATTTATTAGCAACGTCTGTGGGAGAAGTAAGTACATTTGCCCTTAACTTTTTAGTTAAAATCTTAATTCCCTTTTAAGTAGCACATCTTTGAAGCATTAATTCCCCTCCATA
Organism: Uloborus diversus; assembly: GCF_026930045.1. NCBI lineage: Eukaryota > Metazoa > Arthropoda > Arachnida > Araneae > Uloboridae > Uloborus > Uloborus diversus. The sequence continues at coordinate 162,676,662 of NC_072736.1, forward strand.
ACTGTAACTATGTTCCCTGCAATATGTCACATTGCTACAATTTCTCATGTAATATCGAGCTGTAGAGTTAACTTTTGCACTTTAAAACCACCAGTCTAGATTTTTATAAAGATCATCTGCCAGTTTCATAGCCAAGCTGTTGTTCATCTAAGATTTTTTTAAATTTTAAAAATTTGTTACAATATTCCAATTATTTTTAAAGCTAGGTGTATATGGTTAAAAATATGATTTGATTTTTTTATCTTATCTTTTAATTACTTAAGTGAATGATTTATATTTTCTGTTTAACTTTAAGTGCTTAAAACTGCTTTGCATGTTTTATAGTTTTTAATGCTTGGTATTTTCAAAGGTATTTCCGAAATTTTAGAAAAGCTGCAGTTCTGAATCAGTACATTTTTGCATAGGATAAAAAAGATAACTCTAGTAACTAAGGGAGCTGCAGATGAAAGGCAGAAAAAGCAGAAAATAAATAGCCAATGGAAACCCATCAGACCCCAGGCTTATCAGGATCCATGCATTTTTAAGAATTACTAACGACCAAATGGCATGACCTTGAGGGTCACGGATTTGGACAAAATTCTAGCTATAGGTCCATTCCCACTAGATATGAGCGCAGGTAAAGCGGTTTGACTGCATAGGCTCTAGTATCTCTGCAATGAGGGTCCAAATTTGCTAGTTTGGCCCCAGAAATGCAATGGTGTTTCCATTGGAATTTCAGAATTTTCACTATGTTTGATCTCCCAACACCTTTGGCATCTTTTGTTAGTAAATTAAGTATAAGGGAGAACACGTATTTATTTATTGGCACTATCTAAGTAATTTGAAAAGTCGAAACGATCTTGTATTTTTGTACTTTTGCGTGCCATGTGCAACAAATTAGAGCTTTATCTCTTCTCCCATTTTTTATTTATCAATTCAGGATACATTTGATGGCAGACGATAAATATCCAGTTAAAGTAAATGTTTTTATTAGCAGACGAAAAATAATTTTTACTAGCAGACGATTAATATAAAACGAAAGTAATAGTTTCATTTGCAAACGATAAATATCCCGTAACTATGTTATTTTGGCATTCAAGTTAGTGAAATTAAAAGTAGTAGCCAATTTGAATTTGAGAACCGTTTATTAAAATTTAGTATATAACGTAATTAATTTAAAGGTAAGCATGCAAACGGCTCATACTGCAGTGCAATAGTAGAAAAAGGCGATAAAAATGGTAATTTTAAAGGTAACTCATTGCATTTCTGGGTCCAAATTATCAACTTTGGACCCCCGTTGCGGTCGAACTAGGGACTATGCATTCAAACCGCTATACCTGAGCTCATATCTAGTAGGAATTGACCTATATTTAGAATTTGGTCCAAATCCGTGACCCTCAAGGTAGTGCCGTTTGGTAGTAAAATTGTAGTTTTTGATTTAACATAATATAGTAACCCCTCGTTACATCACGCTTCATCATATCGCTGTGTGATAATATCGGATAGCAGGGCCCAATACAGGCTGATTTTGGTACCGTTTTTCGGTACCTTCACAAAAATCTTGTTTTGAAATCGGTACTTTCACAAAAATCAAGTGATAAAATCAGTAGCTTCACAAAAATTCGCATTTTAAAATATAAAATTTGTTTCTCTGCTTAAAACAAAATTTACTCATAAAATAAAATTCTAAGCAGGTTTATATGAACAATCGCTTAAATAGAAACCTTTTTGTAGTGTTTTAACTAATTTTTAACTGTTTCTCGCCGAAGTACTTATGCAATTTTATCGCAATCTTTCAACATCTGTTTTGGGGAACCTTTTTTCTCATAATTTTTAAAATTGTACACAGTACATAGCCCAGTAAGCTCAAATTACGATGGTATTTTTCGTACTTCTTAGGTTTTTAACTCCCCCCCCCCTTCCCCAAAAAACAAAACCTGTTAAAAATAATACTAGATGACATTTACACTTTTCGGACTAAAATTTCACTTGCTCTACTTCTCTTTTACAAAAATTAGGATGCCTCTAAAATTTCACAAAAACAATGCTGATAAAAAAGAACTTTCTCAAAAATAGAATGATGCAATACTTTCACAAAAATAGGTAGCAAGAAAAAAATCCTGGATTGGCCCCTGGATAGATCACACTTTTCCTTTGTTTCCCGAAAAATTATAGTAAAGTGTTGCTATATACAAATACAAAAGTGACGACCAGCAACAGGCTCTGGGCCCAGCTAGACTGGTCCTAGTCAATTTACAATCCCCAGTGAAGATCAATGGCCCTCTTGAAACTATCTACTCCCTTGCTCATTACCACCTCTTCCAGTAAACTGTTCCAAGGTTCCACTACCCTGCTATAATAATAATTTTTCCTAATATCCGTGTTAGCCTGAGATTTAAATTGCTTAAAACAATGACCCCTTGTAGGGGTTCCCAAACTTTTCCTATTCCTGGCATCATTTGAAATTAAAACTTTCTCATGGCACCCTGTTATATGTGTATCATATATGAATATATTGAAACCATAGAAACTTTGTGGCACCCTAGGGTAAGGCAGCACCCACTATACATTTAACATCACAGAAAAAAATGTTGTAATTTCTCAGAAAAAGTATTTTCTAATTTTTTTCAATTAATGGACAGAACTGGTATGCTTTCCATGCATATAAATTCGTTGCAGCTTAATGTTGAAACTTTCAATTTGTAATCCACCATAAAACAATACATGTTTTTATTTTAAACGAACAATTGGTGAGCTAAACATTTTCAGATTCATATGTCTGAGTTCTTTGAATTTTTATCTTTTAGCCTGTGATTTCATATTCATTAACAAAACAAAATTGTATGTTATGAAATGCATTTTGACTGCAGATGTTTGATTCATATTTCAAGAATTTCATATTTGTTTTGAAATTCTTATCTTGCCATCATTGTATAATACGCATACTTGAATGAAATATGTAATAATTATATCTATTTTCTAGTTTTTTTTGTGGAATATAATCAAAATATAAGTTACTTGGTACAAAAAAGTTTGAATTAAGTTTTTTTTTTTTCTTTGTTTATTTTAAGCTTTCTGAAAATTAAATAAAATGGGACAAAATCTACTGCTGTTAAGCAATAAATTTCTTTTGAAATGATGTTAAAATCAATCAAATGCACAATTCAGTTCAAATTAGAAATTCCTTGTCAAGAGAAAAATTGCACAAACTTTGCAAATTAAAACTGAATGAGCCAAACAATATTAGTTTCCAAGCTTCAATGGTAACAGTTTTATAAGTACAATACAACAAGCATTAGACAATGGACAGTACCTGCGTTTTCTGTCAGTGATGTGTAGTTCTCAATCTTGATGGGACCCTTTGCCATTAGTGAGAGGAAGCCGTGGTTCTTTTCGCTGACAATGTTGAACATTATGCTTCTAAATACTGTTTAAGGCTTTCACGGCCAGCGTCAATATGAGGAGATAACATTTCCGGGCTTATTGGCCGTGGTCTAATTGGAGTAGAAATTCCAGACGTTTCGGCTTGCTTTGCTGCAGCCATCATCAGTGGTTTGAGTTTGGTGAGACTGATTCCTGGCTTCGGTGGCTCCGGTATTTAAGCAAAGGTAGCCACCACGGCTTGTGAATCCCATCCAGTCAGGTACCAGGATCACCCAGCCGCTTGAATCTCATCCAATCAGGAACCTTATTCCACCAGCGGCTTGAGAACGCCTCCCAATCTGGACCAGCAGCCCAGCAGCAGTTTGCTTAAATATCGGAGCCATCGAGGCCAGGAATCAGTCTCACCAAACTCAAACCACTGATGATGGCTGCAGCAAAGCAAGCCGAAGCGTCTGGAATTTCTACTCCAATTAGACCACGGCCAATGAGCCCGGAAATGTTATCTCCTCATATTATGCTTCTAACCTTACAGAGAGAGAGAGCCCTTGAGCGCCAGACCTACGTCATAGTATAAAGGCCCAAAATTTTTCTGCATAAGCACATCACAGCAGGTAAGAAAGGTTCGCTATTACTTAAGCTGAGTCGCGCAGGCTTTGGCAGGAAACGGGTTGCCAAGCTGCGTCAAAAACTGAGTCATTCCATGTCAAGTTACCTCTTCGTCTGCACCCGACCATCTCCGATTGGAACAAAATTTTATAGAGGTGCAGACATGCCTTTGAAACTCTCCTGTACAAATTTTCAGCTTCCAAGACCCAAATCCTGAGGATCTAGTATCAATAAAAAAAAATGGGCTCCAAAATGGTGGTTCAGCTTTGTGAAACGAATTGCCATGTTTAGCACGGTTCCCCCATTGGAGGCCATTTTGGAGCTCACTTTTCTTTTCTTTTTGAGGTATCCTAGATCCTCATGATTTGTGTCTTGGAAGCTAAAAATTTGAATAAATTAGTTTCAGAGGCATGTCTGCACCTCTCTAGAACGTCCTCCAAATTGAGGATGGTTGGATGGGAGCCAACAGGTCTCGTGACATGGAATGAATCTGTGATGTTTAGTTTTTGTAACAATTTTACGCACTTTTGCTACCTGTTTCCTGCCAAAGCCAGCGCGGCTCAGCTTAAATAATAGCGAACCTTTCTTACCTGCTATGATGTCCTTATGCCAAAAAATTTTGGACCTTTATACTAGGGCGTAGGTTTGGCGCTCATGGGCTCTTGGACTATTAGCATTCTCAGGATTTTAAATTTGAATTTCTCTTTTCCAGATCCACATGAAAACAATGCCAACATCCATGTTCCGACTACTAACGGGTCAAGAATCTCCGCTTTATATCTGAGACCGGAATCCATGACGGATTCGCGATGGAAGATGTCAATGGTGCCTACAGTTTGTTGGCAACAGCCGCTCGAGGGCGGCAAGAAACGCCGGCTAATTATTCACTTCTCTAACGGCAGTGATACATGTAGTCATAGATGTGCAAACAAGCAGGGAAAAAAAAGCAGCAACAAAACGTTTCTTCATCTCATTTAGCCATATCAGGGTTCATTGTGTGGAGTTCCAGTCAGAATGTCGTGGGAGAGAGAGGCGTGCATTCGTATTCCCTGGTCGCTTAACGCTGTGTCTGTTGTAAATGTAAGAAAACTCATTTTCTGCACTTTTTTCTTCCAAAATATCATGGCAAAAAGCTCTTCTGCCTCATGACGACACTTCAGACTACTGCTTGCGTGTGTCTCACTTCACTAGTCACGAAACTATTTAAGAAATTACGTTCGGGTCTTTTCTCCCCCTTCGATGATCTGGTTATAAGAAGACTGAAAGGCTCGCGGTGGCCTGTATTTTTATTATGTAGCTAGCGCTCGGTGTGAAAACGTCTATTTACGAGCTCTCTGAAAAAAAAAAAAAAAAAAGTCTCCTACGATTCATTTCGAAGATTCATCTGTAGTTTTGTTCATTTTACTCGGAACCATGCTGTGTATGCTTCTGAAGAATTACTTAGTGCCTGAAATAAAAGATAACACTGAATATTGTAAGATTTGTTTTCACTGTGAGCTCTTGAGATTTATTGCCTGTTCAAGTGTAAACTAAAAAAAAAGAAAACTTTGACTTTGCAAATGTAGCCTTTTCTATTGCATTTTATTGTACCGCAGTTTGGTTGCGGCTTCTTACGGCTTTGAGTTTCACGATATGTTTACGTTGAAAGCTTTTTAGTATATTGAAGTGATGTTTAAATTGAAATGAACACTAAACTGTACAGGCTGAATTTTAGCTTATCTTCAAGCAACAGTTTGATATTTGGCTTCACTCGGTGTTTATTATATTTGCATTTAACAAAATTTACCGGTATTTTTATTTCTCATTGTGGAATCTTAAAATGATAAAACTTTTAAATTTAATTTTTAAAACCATTCTGTTTTGAACGATTTGTAGTGATTGTATCCGAGACTAATTTACTACATTGAAAAATATAATTCAAAAATTGATACTTTTTCAAGAATTTGAACTCATGCATTTATTTTGGTTTTTTTCAATGTTTAACTCAAAAAAAAAAAATTAATTTGTTTTCCCTCTTAGAATTAGTTATAAATTAGCAATTCTGAATACTTGATGTTTAAATGGTATGTGGTTATTATAAAATTTTATAATACCTTACTGTATCAGTTTGAAGGTTAGTTGTTGGTAACTCTGTAAGAAAATGTTTTTAATAAGCGCTGCAAGACTGACTGGACTTGGATGTGGAAATGTAGATAAAAGTGAAATTTTGTAATTAAACACTGCCATTTTCTTTGTTTCTAAGCAAATGCCAAAATTGGTTTGTCCCCAAACACACATATCAATTTATTGTTTTCAACGACAATTACGAAACTGATTTTGTTATGTTTTCGCTTTGTTTGCGTCTGAATCAATTCTCTAGTCAATCTTTCGTTGCGTGTAAATATAACGGCACTATTATTGAAATATTTATAGATATATAAACAAAGGTATGTTTATGAATTTTTGAGATATGAAATCTATGGACTTGCTTAATGTTACTGAATTGTGGACCAATAATAAGTTGTTATGTAAGAATTATACGAGTTTTATTTCCTTACATCCCGATTAATTTGAAAAGACTGTTGGTTTCTCTCAATGTCAGTCACGGACTGTTTTGTAACAAATTTGCTCATTTAGTATTTGAAAATGTAGTACCCGTATAGATGCATGCATTTTCATCTCGATGCTTGAGTTACGTGCTTGCCTCTAAAAGCTTATGAGGGAGAGGACTCCCTTGAAATATTTTTAACTAAGTCACGAAATTGTATATCAAAATGTAAATTTGAAACATTTATGATCATAACAAAATAGTTTTGAATGTTACAAATTGTTTGTTTCCTGTACATGTTGTTAATTATTACATGGAAATTGATTCTTACCTTACTAAGGCTTCTTTGTAGAGATGGGTGAATATTTTTTAAATTCCGCACGTTTTGTTGAAGTCTGAAAGAATATGACCCTTGATGTAAATACGGTATTGGTTTAAACTTGCAGATTAAATTTAGTAACAGTTATTAAACTAATAAGTCAATAAGAATGGAAAGGTTATTTAACTACATCACTTTTACTAAAAATTGCATGTAGACGTTTGCAGAAAATTATAAAAGAAAGATTAGGTCTATAGAATCTGGAAAACTAAAATTTAGTGTATTCATCTTGAAATATATGGCTATTAAATGACAGAACGTTTCGCTTGTTGAAAATATTCCATCATCAATGCAGGGGTGATTGTGTTTCGGTATTTACCGAATTTCCGGTATTTTCAGACATATTTCCAGTATTTTCATGTCCAAAAATACCGGAGTTATGTTTTTTTCGTTATGCTTTTATCTTCCTACCTCTGCAATTTTTTTTTAAATTATATAATACACATCAAATATACCTGTAAGAGCCTTAAGATGGACAAATGTCAAGATAATTTGTATAACACCAGCTCAAAAGAAACTTTGTAATCCATTAAAAATTTAACGAAATGTACACACAATATTTTGACTCAGAACTATTTAATACTATGGTAAAGGTGCACTCAAATAATAGGGGGCCAAAGATTACCCCCCTCTCCCCCCCCCCCCCCCCGTTCTCGCTTTGAAACTTTCAGGTATTTTTTGATGAACTTACAATCACCCCTGCATCAATGCTTCTGCAATTCTTTATTGTTTTTATTTCTTTAAGTTCCTCTTAAAAAAAGGTGCAAAATTCGAAATACCTTAACGTTATGTACAAATACAAATGTGCCAACCAGCAACAGGCATCGGTCCCATCTAAGCTGGCCCTAGTCAATTTATTAGTCCTCAGTGAAGATCAATGGTCCTCTTAAAGCTATCCACCACCATTACGGCCTCTTCCCGTAAGCTGTTCCAAGTGCCCACGATCCTACTGAAGTAATAATATTTCCTAATTTACAGGTTAGAGCCTGAGACTTGAGTAGCTTGAAACAATGACCCCTCGTCCTGCTTTCCCTGCAAAAATTTAACCTATTAGCATCTTTCACTCTGATAAATTTAAACAACTGAATCATGTCCCCTCCAACTCTCCTTTGCTCCAGACTATACATAATAAGCCTTCTAAGTCTGGTATCATAATCTAAATCTGAAAGTCCCCTTACTAGCCTAGTAGCCCTTTTTTGAACCCTTTCCAATAAAGAATTCCCTCCTATAAGCAGGATGTTACTGTTCCTGTATACCATGCAGTTCCTTTTTGCATTAAACTGTTATTGGCGGCATTTAAAAAAAATATTTAATAATAAAATTATTTCTTTTTAGCTAGTATTTTTCCTAAGCAAAAGTAATATTATGTATTAATGCGCACAAAGTCTTGTCTATGTATCTGAGGAATAATTGAATTTTCTGTGAATTAATTGTTGCAGTTAGTTATGTTACAGGAATTAGTTGAAGCAACTTGTGTAAGAGGATTTCATGAAGCAAGAATATATATTGATTTGTTTTTCTTTCAGCTTTTTCAATTAGTTAAATTCTTTATTTTTCAATCCTTTACCCTAAATTGGCTTAAACTTTCGTTGTTTTTAGTGTTCTATCTCCTTTACCCAATTTGTGTTTGATATAATTTAAAAAATTTAAGGTAAAACACCTGTAGTAGCCACAGTGAAGTATATTTTTAAACTGTAGGTCTACAATTATGAATTGCCCCAGCTCTCTTAAAACTCCATGAGCGTTTTATAGCTCAACACTTTCTAAATCTTCCCAGTTTCTAAAGATACCAGAATTTCAATTTGTTCAATTTTTATCCATTTTTTCCCAAACCTCAAATTTGGTCCAGTAGTGGCTGCTCCAAAATTTGAAAATTTCAGTAGTGGCCATCTGACATTCGAAGAATTTAGATTACTTACTTAAAATTCAAATAACTGATGAATAAAATTGATTTGATATGATAGTTACATTAAGTACCGACAAAAAATCACATTGTTATTGTTGATTTCTTTCTTCAAAGTACAAAAGTGAACTTGAAGTGGCCACTACTTGGTGTTTTACCTTATTTATTTATTTATTGTTTTGAAGTTTTAAAGGAAATTCAAAATATAACTTAATCACTGAAAACCTTATCTTTTCATTCTTGACACTGACTGAACTGAAATAATTTTCTGTCTCAAAATCGTAAGTAAAGTAACGTTATAAAAATTAACAGCTGGAATCTTGAGATAGACAAGTGTATTTTAAGCACAATTTAAAAACGTACTGGAGTATACAAATACAAATACAAAAGTGACGACCAGCAACAGGCTCTGGGCCCAGCTAGACTGGTCCTAGTCAATTTACAATCCCCAGTGAAGATCAATGGCCCTCTTAAAACTGTCTACTCCCTTGCTCATTACCACCTCTTCCGGTAAGCTGTTCCGAGGTTCCACTACCCTGCTAAAATAATAATTTTTCCTAATATCCATGTTAGCCTGAGATTTAAATAGCTTAAAACAATGACCCCTTGTCCTGTTTTCAGTGCTAAACTTAAGCCCCGTAACATCTTTCGTTTTAATAAATTTAAACAGCAGAATCATGTCCCCTCGGTCTCTTCTTTGCTCAAGACTGTACATTTTTAGCCTTCTAAGCCTGGAATCATAATCTAAGTGGGAAAGTCCATTTATTAGCCTTGTAGCCCGCCTTTGAACCCTTTCCAATACATTAATGTCTTTCTTAAGATAAGGAGACCAAAACTGAACAGCATACTCCAAATGGGGTCTTACCAAACTCTTATATAAGGGCAGAAGAACTTCTTTAGATTTATTATACTTTAGGCTTTTGTGTTGTGTTATTGACGTGCACTTAATTTAAAACAATTTCCGCACATATTCGCCCATCTCTATTTCTGTCAATAAAATGCTAATTCTAGTCGAAGCATGCAATAAATTTAACATTGAAACTGGTTGGAGATCTTCCATGGATGGTTTTAGGTGAGGGTGCCTTGAATGATTTGTAAATGATAAAACAAAACTCTTCTAAGGTGTGTTTGTGATGTAGTTGGAGTGGTATTTTCTTGTCAATTAGTGTGTGTTGTGTAGTGTTTCCAAAATTGGCCTGAAGCCATTTGCATCAGCAAAATGACCTTCCCTTACCTCTATGCAAAACCGTATGATTTTTACCTTGACTGCTTCAAAATATTCGACAAAGAATGGGATTGTTTCTCATTTCGCCGTCTTTCTTTTGCTGTCATCTCAGCACATCACTTGCGGAAAGTGAGCCTATGATAAAATGCTCTTAACATTGTGGCTGCGATACTGACCTGCACTGTTCTCGTACTGTGCGTTTTTGTGCCATTTAATATTTAATGTTGAGAAAAAGATGGGTCAATGTTGAGCAGTTAATCTGTATGGAACCTTTGTTCTATTTCGCTGTTGGTTACGCCTTTGACAAATCTATAAAAGTTAGCGTAGTTGACTAGTTTCTTCTCAAGGATATAACCAGTCATTAATTTGAATTATTGAAGAAAAAGTAATGACTATGATATCTGCCATATTCTGTTCTTTCTTTTAGAGTAAAGGTTACATTTTGAGGGGATTTTGCATGTAATTATAAATCTAAAATTACTATTTTACCTTTTTGTCTGTATGATACAATTAGGGAGAAACTGCAAGTACAAAAGCCATTTGATTCTGGGGGCTAGTTTAAATTCTAAATATGTCCTAAGTATTTTATGCATGTAGTTTTTGTATGAAAGTACTGCCAAAGCAAGTATGTCCGACATATACTTGCTACGGCATTTCCTTCAAATACTTAAGTTAGAACAGTGCAGAAAAATATGTTTGAAATATTGTATATTAAAAAAATAATAATTTTAAGCTCCTAAGCTAAATATTTCGAGCAAATTTCTATGCAACCAGCATTTATTTGTTTATTTTTATACATTTTAAAAAACATTTTTGAATTTGATAGAATTTTGAAAAATGCTTAATAACCTTATCAAATTATGTTGACAACCAAAACATTTTGGTTAGTTTTAATGCAAAATTGTTGTATGTTATTTCAAAAATTTTTTTTTTCCTGTACAAACTTATCAACTGAATAAGTGTCTAAAAATTTTATCCTACTTATTTAAAATCTATTTTTCTATGACTGACTTTCTAAACGCATTTAAGTATTCCTAATTTCAGTATTTTGCAACACATTATGTATTTTCATTTACTGAAGTGAAACTTCATTAGCCCACTATGTAAATTTAAATATGTGCATTGATTTATTTCAACGTACTGACAATAGTGTTGAAGGAGATCTTAGCAATTTAAAATTCTTCTGCTCGTGTTGAGGGCTCGGCCAGCAATATTCCCTATTATTTCCTATGAAAATATTGCAGCAATAGTGCAGCAAAATTTGCTTACATCTATTTGCAGTGCTAAGGTTTTGATACGCCACCTTGAGGTGATTTCAGAAATTAGCCAAAGAGGTAAAACATTTCAGTTGAACGCAGACAAGGCAGGGTCTGATTGAATTGGTAATATCCTTTTCCAGCCGCCATTTGCCAAAGACTGCAGCGCCTCCTATAGTTTATTTGAATTACAAATTGGTGCAACCACTTAGATAGAATTTTTATTTCTTTGTCGCTATTCATTTTATTGTTAGATGTAACTATATTGTTTATTGATATAACATGCAGTTAATTCCAGTTAGCAAAACCTATCGCTTGGTGACAACTTGTTTTTAGTTAATTCATCATTCTCTTGGAGCTTTTTTTTAATGGATCTCTATTTCAAAATTTTAGTTATGCCCTCAAAGGGCTGTTTTTTATACAAACGTTATTTGTTTGGCAACAATTTATGCTTTTTCTTAACCGGATAATATGAAAGTATCGATTCAAATTGTAAACGACTGATTCTACTTGTAAACAACTTTTATTTCGGGTTTAGAAAGTTTTATATGTGTGCTAACTTGGATTAACACTAAAAAGACACTTTCTAAGCGATTACCCACAGACTTGAATCCTACTGGCCAAGTTTTTTTTGCAACCTCAAAAATTTTCGGTTATCTGTTATGTAGGTTGAAAAACTAGTTTTCACATTTTATGTTAAGCTGGATGGCGTGTTGGATTTAAATCTTCATTGCTGAAGAATTTGGTGAAATTCCGAATCTTTGCAAAACAAAATAAAGCTTTCAAAAATGAAACGCTCCCAAATCAAGAATAAATCAACGCAATATTAATTGAATACTCATAGAGAGGGAGGGTGTATTGTTCTCAACTCCCCTTTATTTCTATGCTCCACGCATATTCAAACCATTTTACTTTTTTAATTTACTTTATTGGTTGAATAACTATGGTAAATTCTTTCACACTGCTTTAGGGGGGCGGTAACCTACTGCTTAAATGTTTGCTTACTTAGTTTTAATTTAATGTTTATAAAATTAGTCATTATTAAAGATATTTTTCTTGTTAAAATAACAAAAGACATTGTTAGTAAATATTTTTACAAAATTAAACTGTTTATTAATACCGCTAATAAGATATGTATAAAACTTATATTCATTTTTAAGCTGATCATATATTTTTTATAGTATTTTTTTTCCTAACCTCGATTTTCCGGCATGCCGGAAAGGACCAGGCAAGTGTTATTGAAAATCTGGTGACCCCCGAATTTTGCGGCATGCCGGGTAATGTGGGGTAATAACGGTATGTCTAGAATAAAAACCAGCAGTATTATTGTTTCTCAATAGGAAAGTTGCAACCTATTAAATGTTCATATTTTGACTATTGGATATTGTTAATTGACCCTCAAAACTAAAAAATTCACCATCGCCGAATTTTAAAACACCGTGATTGATTTTAAATGAATTTTTAAAAATCCACGCGCAAAAGTGCGCTCTTCTGAAACGTCACGAGCTTACGTCACAGGGCACTAATGGGCATCCTTCAGCCGAAGATCATCCCTTGTTTTCGCTACGGACATTTAGAGCGCGCTGATATTTTTATTTTTTAGAAAGTCAATAATCCTTTTGAACACACTATGGAGGCCGGATTCGTTAAAGCACAATCTAATAATCTTCCTCAAGTAACATCAATGATGGTATTCGAATATTTCCGAGAGGATGAGAGGTTTAATCTTCCAGAAACGCGAGGAGTCAAATGCGAGGAGGTAAGACGTTTCGTCTTCGAAGTCAACTGCACGTCCTTCGGCTTCTCTAGCGGCGGAAGAGCGCGTGACGTCACTTCCTGTGCCATTTGACGTCACAAGCGCTTGAACTTTAAAAATTAATTTAAAAAAAACTACTTATCGTATCGCAAAAATTTTTTCACCTATGATGATCATATAAAAATAAAATTGAAAAATCGAAAACCTCCCTATTATAGCAAGCTATGAAGTTTCACTTTTGTATGCACACACATTGTCTGTTCTAATTTATTTCAAGTCGAATGTAATGGTTCCAGCTACGTTTAAGCCGAACGAACCAAACGGATCTCTATTTTCTTGCAGAAAGGGAGTAAGTATCCTGAGCGCAAGTGAAAAGGGGAACAGTGTGAATCACTATCTGTGCTTTATCAATTTCACTACTGAGCATATGGAAATCTTTTAAAATGTTCTCCCTTTAAATATTGTCCCTTAGATATAATAAAATGTAACCTGTCCAACTTTGTTTGATTCTTGTGTTATTAATCTACTTATTTCTAAGGCAACTGAAACAGAATAATTACAATAAATTGAGATGGGTTCATCATCAAACCAACATCAGTTATAGGTAAATGATCGTGTTAATTGCTTGTCCGTTTGGCAAATTATGGAAACACTGAAATCAGCTTAGTTTTGATCAGAAATGGAAAGGAAAGCAAAAATTGTTTTCAGCGACTTCCTCAGCTTGTGCACACCTCAAAACCAAAAACGAGAATTTTTCCACAGCGGCACAAAAATATAGGAACAAAATATAAAGGTCTGAAATTACAAAGCATCGACACTGGCACAGAAGTTAAACATACAACCAGAAGCGTACATAGACTTCGGTGCCCCCCCCCCCCCAAGAGATTTTTTTTTTTAATTTTAACAGTATTAATTTTTTAGAGCATGCGCCCTGAAACCTCCCTCCCTGCCCCGCCCGGTGCTTTGTACGCCCCTGCATACAACATAATATGGAACATTATTCATTAGAATTGGGAAAAGTAAACTTTTAGCTCGCCACGTTTTTGCTTGTCAATATTTTTGATAACCTTGTTTGAGTGAAAGGGCTGTAAATTGTTAATTGTATTGGTAGTATATGATCAAAATAAAATTTAAGTTTTTTTTCAAGTTAGTTATGTGCTTTCAAAGTAAAATTTTCGTAAAATGAACATTTAATGTAAAACATGATAGAGTTAAGGATACCAGAGCAAGCCCCCCCCCCCCAAATGCAAGAGCCCCCTAAAAATTTCAAGGGTGCAAGTCTGCGCCATCCCCCCCCCCTCCCCCAGGTTGGCACCCCTGATAGAGTTATATTCGACTATTTTTTACTAAATCAAAAGTTTCGATATCTAACCGAAGTTTCGGTTCTTTGCACAACTGATTGCAAGCAGATGAGATCAAAAAGTTAAAATGTAGCCGAAACTAGAATATTTCCTTTCTTATTTTAGAAAAGCTTGTGGTTATACTTCATCTTAATTACAGTTAAAGCCATTACCTTGAGGAAGAAAAACGTTTATGTTTGTATCTTCTTTTGCGGTATTTAATAATTTGTGTTCATCTGGGCATAATAGTGCTATGTATTGAAAACTGATTCTAAGCAAGATTTAAATGGGAGAAACGCCTACCGAAGCATCAATAAATGCGCCAACAGATGTTTCTGAAAGGCTGTATAAACAGATAACGAACGATTACTCCTATTAATGCGAATTATCAGATGGGAAAAAAAATAGAAAACACAAAACCTGGTTCTGTTTTGTTCTGATGCGAGAAAGCATTAGGGAACGAAAAAGCATCGGCTGAAAACGATAATCTAACGAGGATTCCCCCCTGCGTTTCTATTTTTGAAAGAAACTGAAATCAATACCGCTTTAGCCATTAAGGTTTCGAACTGTCGGAAAACGATTCTTTTTTGTGTTAGAACGTATCTATTATTCATGATCCAAATAGCGGGCTTACATCTTAATTGCCCTTCTGTAAATCTGTGTATGCATTTTCTTGACGTTATTTGCGAACTTTGAGAAAGTTAATTTACTTTATTCTAGAGAAATTAAAATTTATTTTTTGACTTATTTTTCTTTCTTTTATTGCGCATGAATGTTGACTTGAAGTTGTAGAAATCTTTCGTCAACTACCTTGTAATATTCTTGTGGTGTGAAGTAAAAATTAGGATTTTTTTTTAATTTTATTATTTATTTATTTTTTGGGTTTTTTTTTTTTTTTTTTTTTTTTTTTTGAGCAATTATGATTGCTTATTGTTCTCACTTGACAGTTTTGAGGTCCTATCATTTTATTTTCCTGCCAGCACCCTCTGCAGCACCGCCGTTAACCGGCCGCCTCACGATGCTGCTCCTCTAGCGAAAACCGTCTCCAGGTTGCGTCAATATCCTACACTTTCACGCATACATACATGCACGTACACACAAACACATATACACACATAAATACACCTACACACACATACACATACACGCATGCATACAGACACCTACACATACACAACTGCCCACACTCATGCTTGCACACAGACACATACACATTCCCCTCGCCTCCCTCACACAAACACTCATACACACAACTACCCACACACTCATACCTGCACACAGACATAAACACACATACCCCCTACACACATACCTCCCCCACACACACATAAACACACACGCCTACATACACACACACACTCGTGATTGCGAAAAACATAATTTGAATTCAAGAGGTCGAAATTCAAATTAATTAATTTATTTATTTATTTTTTTGTTTAAAATTGCCCTATTTTTGTATAAAAAAAATTGTTTTGTGTCCCATTTTCTGACAAGGTTTAAAGTGGCAGAATAGCTTTGAAGCAGGTTAAAAATTGATTTTGAATAGCAATATGTCATTCTTCTGAAAGGACGATAATTTCCATACAGGGTCCCATTAGTTTCGAACTCGAATATCTCCTTAATTTTGGTCACCAAATATTTCAAACTTTTTGTGTTGGTGTTATTTTTCAATGGATATTTTTCTCCTAAATATAAACATGCGGATCTAGGGGTCGTATAAAAAACAGATTTCGTATTTGTCCCCTAATTTTCTTTTTCACGTCTTTTCATCCATAAGCTCATTACTTTTTGCATTGAAAAAGGCGTTCCCTGTAACGCCGAAACACGTGTCTTCTGTAATTGGCAATTTGTGCTTTTTTTGACGTTGTTTTTTCTTAATTTGACCATTTTTGCCGTTGGAAGTATGCATCTAGGACTGACGTTTGCGAAAAAATAGGTCTTGCAGGTTAAATGAGGACATGATGTACCCTTTGCAAGATAATACATATTTAGCAATTATATGGTGCCTTCAAAATTTGCTTGGAGGAAAGGAATATGTAGTGAACTAGAAAATATTTTCAGATATTTAGATAATTATAAGGAATTTTGATAGGAAAACTAATAAAAGAAACTAACAAAGTCAAATTTAGTTAATTTCATTTAAATTTCAAACAAAAAGCAATACAGTAAAACCTGTCTACAACAATACTGTTGGGACCTTTAAAAAATATCGTTATAGACAGTTTGATTATTCATGCCGACATTTTGCTGGGGCCAAAAAAAAAAAAAAATATTGGTATAGACAGTATCGTTATACACAGGTTTCACTGTATAGGGATTGATCCAGACCAAGTGTCTACACTTATAGATCAGAGGTTCTCAGCCAGAGGCGATTGCCCCTAAAAGTGTGATTGCACTCATCGGGGGGGGGGGGAGGCGAAAAGTTCGTGAGGGCGATGAGTTCTTGAAACAAAAACTATAGTAATAAAAAAGACAGCATCGAAAATGAAAACGAAACTAATTTTAAAAGTTGAAACAAGAAATCACAAGTTGGAAAAGAAACAAATTTAAGTTCAAAACCTTCCAAATCATACCTTGATTGAACCTTTAGGACTTTATCATTCATCGACAAATGTATGAATTTTCAAATTTTTAATTTTTTTTATTTAATAGTCAGTTTTTTTTAATTCCTCCGGATTCCAATTTAAAAAAGAAAATTAAAAAAAAAAAAAAGTTATACTTTTGAAAAGCACGTCAATGGTCTTATGTATTTTTCTTCAAATATCTATCCGTTCGTTTTGGAAAAGGAAAAAAAAACTAAAAAAAGTAATTTTACTCCAAGAGTAATTGGATAAAATTGCTATAGTGTTATGCACTAGGGTTGTTCAAAAATACATGTTAAACAAAAAGTTTCTCCTAGATAACAAGACACCCTTCAATATTTTTACACTTATGGATAGTAATATACTGGAAGAATTTTAGCCTCCTATTTCAACTGAAAGAGGGTGTTCAACCCCTCCCCAAAACTTCATCACAGTATGGGGAGGGGGGTTTAAAAAAATACATAAAACTGAAAAAACAATGCTACATATTATAATATACACTAGTAATATGCATATACATTGCCCTAAAATAACTTTTTACGAAAAAAAAAAAAGCTGGGAAAATTAAATGTTTCTAAATTCGTGACATTTTTTATGGTTCGGCTAATGTTGAATGGAGGGGTCATTGAGCACCGTCTTAAAATTTGAGTAAGAAGCTAAAACTTTTACAGCATGATACTATTAGTAAGTGTTAAAAAAAAAAAATAGGGGGTGTCCTGGGCTGTAGCTGAAAAATAGTTTTTTTGAACCACCCTAGTATGCACTTTGCTTCAAATTAAATTGGACATTTTTATTTTGATTTTTCAATGATATTAATGCTCTCTAGCGTCAACTCGTGGTTTTTCAAAGAAAAGGGGAGGGGAGCGATATGTGCCTGTAAACCTATAGAGGGGGTCGATGGGTTCAAAGCTTTCATAGGAGCACAGTACACTCACATTAACTCCAAATGTGAGGCAAAGTGAAATAGTAACATATGTTCAGCTTCTGCGCCACCTATTCAACAATATTTTAAATAATTTCTCAAAAATATAATTGATTCCAATCAAAACGCATGACTTCTTTTTACGCCAATTTAATGATAAGAGTAGTGCCTTGGAGTAAGCAAAGAAACGCTTTAAATATTTTTGCCCCAAGTTTGTTGAGACCTGAAGCAAAACAGCGTTTGTGATTCAATGGTTAACTCTCTAAATATCGCCAATAGTGGCCAAAATGAAAACAAATTATGTATAAAAAAAAAAGTCAAATTTGTCGCCAAGTTGGCGAAAAAACTTGTCGACCAAAAGCTTGGCGATATGTCGCCAAGTGCTTGCCAAATTATAACATCACTTGAATTTACATTGATATTAACAATGATTTCCTCCCAAAAAGGTGTAAAAGACTCCCTTAGGACAGGGGTCGATTGTAGTCCTATATATCCTATATTTCCAAAAAAAGCATCAAAATCGTAATATATTTCCTATATTTTTCAAAAATGTCATATTTCCTACATTTCCGTTTTATACCATATATATCTTTTAAAAAGAACGGTAAATAAACTTTCTGATATCGGATTTTTCGCTGAAAGTACGTGCCCAAACGAATTTCGAAATAAAAACTCAACTGACTAAATTCTGCAGCAGGCATCTTCTCTCATTGGCTACAGCAATGTGACGTCACTCTATAGTGGGTGGAGTTTCGAGAACTAATGCTGAAGTTGGTTTTAATTTTGCATTGGGGGGGGGGGGGGGGGGCAACAGCCGTTTGTTTTGTTTACCATCATGGTTTTCGTTTGTATATTTTTGCGTTCAGTACCTTTTCTGATCGGAATGTTCTAATTTTCTTTTTGCAATCTTTTCTTTTTGTGGAATTTTGGGATCGTGAAATGGTTAGTTCCTTATGGTGTTAAATAGTAGTTTGTTGTAATAAGTGGAATTATAATGGCGAAATCGCATCGCTTAACAACATTTCGTGTGGAGTTGTTGAACCACGAAGACATTAATTCTACAAATTTTGGTGCATGGTGCACTAAAGGAAAAGATGATTTCATCGCTTTTTGCCATTTTTGTAACTGTTCAGTGCCCATAAGCAATAGTGGATTTTCGCAATTGAGGCAGCATGCTAAAACATTCAAGCATAAAGAAAACTCTGTAAAACGTCAGAAGGATCCTTCTCAAGCTCTGTTTGTTCTTAATACAAGTGGTAAAGGGTTCAGTTTAGATATAAAATCTAAGAGTAGTGGAATTAGTACTTGGGTCATGAGTGAAAAAGAATAAAAATTATCTTTCTTCAAATTTTGTTTAGTTATTTAGTCTGTAAAGTACACTTTTTTCAAAAAATTTTCTTTCAACTACAGGAAAGTCATTACAGATGTAAAATATTTTGTTTGGGTTTTTTTAAACAAAATCATTAATAAGAATAACTGAATAATATATGATATGAATTATTTCTTTTTTCATAGCAAAATTATTCATATAATGTGTCCTATATTTGTCCTATATTTTTTGTGGAAAATGTCCTATATGTGACTAGTCGGTCACTTCCCCTGCCTTAGGAACATCCGAATGCAACCAAAAGGAGAGGTGCCCAACTAGATCCCACTAGAAGTCTATGTACCAAATTTCAACTTTCTAGGACATACCGTTTTTCATTTATGCGTGATACATACACACATACAGACGTCACGAGAAAACTCGTTGTGATTAATTCGGGGATCGTCAAAATGGATATTTCGGACGTATATACGTTCTTAGTTATATATCCACGTGTGGTCGAGTTGAGAAAAAAACTCAAAATTCATTCGGGGGCGAGCAAAATGGAAACTAAGGCCTATTTAGGGGTCAAAATTTTTTTCGCGAATACAATACTTCCTTTACTTCGTAAAATGAAGTAAAAATAATAGCTCAGTAGATCAAGGAAAATAAAAAAAATAAGTCATATTCGAAATTTTATAAAAATCTCATAATATTTTGTAGTTTGTCAAAAATAATTTTTGTTATTACAAAATTATAAAAATTTTGTGATTAAGATTTTAAGTATTAGTTGAGATCTACTGATGTCTAGTGCAGTATACTTATTCAGTTAATATTATGCATGTTTTGACTTTAAATAAATAATACAATTGATCATGTGCACGCTGGACAAAGTGAAATAGTTCATTTCGTTTACATATTCAATCATTTATCGAATCACTTACGTCTCATTCATTAATTCATTTACATCCCGTCATTGAATAATTCACTTGTTTATTCATTCATTCACTTGTAATCTAATTGATTTGTTATTTTAATCACTCATTTTTTTCTCTTGATTGATTGATGTAATTAATTGATTGACTTTTCGTTTATTGTTTCACTAGCAGTACCCGCACAGCGATGCCCGTGTTAAAAATTTAATGGAAGTCCGTTGAATAAAAAAAATTGACGCCCCCTCCCCCTCTGATGTGAAATGATCTTTTTTCTTTGTATAAAATGCGTACACACTTTTTCAAAAAAAAAAAAAAAACTATTTAAGTTTCTTTGGAATTTAAAATTTTTCGTCAAATCATTAAATTAGATTTACAGTTGCTTTAAAACTCGATTTAGCGAGTGAAACGGTTTTTACTGCAATTTTAACTTTTTCGCCAAATAAACAAAAAGAGACATCAAATAATATCTTTCAAATGTAAAAATAATTCCGCAGCTCTATTGTTTATCGCCAAACTTGTCCAGCAACCACGTTATCCTAATCCATCCGTCTAACGAAAAAAAAAAAAACATCCCGTGGAACATTCAAAAATCATCGTCAGAAAAAAGAAGAAAATGTCGTACATTTCGCTCGGATAAAAACAAATCAAAAGTTTTTTTTCTTTCAAAACAAACCGCCAAAACAATGAATTACATTAACGGTTGCCTTAAAACAATAATCCTAGACTGAACTGCTCAGCACCTAACGTGCCAAGCGACCACGCTACCGGAACCCAGCCTTTTTGCGAGTGAAGCGGATGTTTTTTCTTTGGCAATAATAAATGTTTCGCCAAACAAACAAAAAGGTATAAAATTACATTAACAGCAGCTTTCAAATCTTTATATATTAAGAGCTGCGTTGCCCGGCTTTGCCCGGTCTACCTTGAGAACAAATATTGTGTCAAGTGACATATATTAAACAATTAATTAAAAGAATAACTTAATAACTTAAAGAATAACTTAAATAAAAGAAAAAAAACCATGCAAAATTACCCTTCCAAACAATGACAAAAGATATTAAAATACTTTTAAGAAATTAAAATGCGAAAGATGGATTTTAAAAGCGTAACTATGGAAACATGAAATAAAATAAGTTTAAGAAATCAGATGCAAAGGATTCAAAAAGCGTAACCATGGAAACGCGAAAATAAAATGGTTGACAACCTGAATCAAAATGACATATTTCGAAATTGATTTAAAAACGCTTGTAACTTTTTTTCCTTTGAAGATAGAAGCTAATTTTTTCGACCAAAGGTCGAGAGAGATCTGGAGTAAAAAATGTCGCTTTTTCCAATGCAGTCAAAAAGAAAACTGTGGGACAATTCCTTCACTTTTTATTGATAGATTTAATGAATAAAGCATTGCCTAAATTTCAGCTAACCCTAAAAAAGTTCTGCCTAAAAACGCAAATTACTCCCGCCGTAACTAAGTTAGAGCATTGAAATAAATTGTTTAGAACGCAGAAAATTCTACCCTTTTTAACGATACATAATATTAATGTGTGCAAGTAATTTTTCACCCCTTTAATAGCCAATAATAGGCAATTTACGTGAAATTTGGGCCTAAATTTGAATTAAAAAAAGAACTATTTATCGGATTTTTTCGAATTAAAGCCTATGTTACTCAGTAAGAAAGCACCTTTCATATAGTGAAAGAATTTTTCAAATAGGTACAGTGGTTCCGGAGATTACCTCGAACATATAAACACACAAAAATCCGCACTCTCTCTTTATAATATTAGTAAAGATTATCTATTCATTTATTCATTTATTTATTTTTTAATTTACTCATTCATTTGAAGAAATTTTTAATAAAAAAAATAAAAAATATTTTATTTTTCACTTTGTCCCATTAGAAAAAAAATAAACATTTTCCACTTTTTTTCTTTTTCTTTTTTTTTTTTTTTTTTTTTTTTTTTTTTTTGAAGGGTACGAATTTACTGTCAAAAATAACAATTAATATTTCAATACAAGTTACATTTTCACAAACTTTGTCCTTTAATAAACTTCTCACATTTAAAATATTAGCACCAACCGAAAAAACGAAATCTTCTGGGTTTAATGCAATTTTATTGGAACTTCCAAGTTATATGGAACTCGAACAACTTTTTTTAGCACAGTTTTTTTTTTAAATGTTTTTTTATTCAATCTTCAAGTTTCCAAACTTTTCCAATTCACGGCATCTTTTGAAGAATTATAACTTTCTCATCGCACCACAGTCTAGTTCTATTATATTCATATTATTGCTCCCGTGGACACTTCGCGGCACCCCTCATCTCTTCCTGCAGTACCCCAGGGTGCTGCGGCACTTAGTTTAGGAACCCCTGATCTATATTCACGCGATTTGTAACAAAAAAAAAAAAAAAAAAAAAAAAAGATCACTGATTTAAAATTCTTATCTGTTGCCAGTTTATACTAGTTAACTAAAAAACAAAGATATTTGTAATTCATTTGAACGGTTTCCAATTTTCCCTTTTGAATAAATTAAAAGTAAAAATGTGTAAATTTTACATGTGTTCAGACCTGCAAAGTTCATTCGTAATGATGAGGTGGGCAATCAGAGGTAAATTTTATTTTATTTATTTATTTATTTATTTATTTAAATTTTTAATTCAGTATTAGTTTCTGTTAGAAAAAATTATTATTTGCGTAATTAGTAGAGAAAAGACGCATCATAAGATATTTTTGCAGCAGCATAAATGTCGAATTTTTATGATTAACTAGTGGTACCCGCACGACGGCTTTGCCCGTAATAGAAAATTAAAAGGTCTTTTGGTTCGCCTGTATATTTACAAATAATGTATGGTGAATTTTCTCGCCAATTGGCTTGTACCATGTTACGGTTTCACGCTATGATAATTTTGTATCCCGCCAATTGGCTTGTGCCCATGTTACGGTTCCACGTTATGATAATTTCGTAATTTACTCGTCCATCTTGTGATATTTTTTTTTTCTTAAAATTGGAATAGAAAAAGAACCACATCGAATTTTCGAAAAATCGCTTCGAGGTGCACACCCCCATGCTACATACTAACTTTGTGCCAAATTTCATGAAAATCGGCCGAACGGTCTAGGCGCTATGCGCGTCACAGACATCCTACAGATATCCTACAGACATCCAGACATCCTCCGGACAGAGAGACTTTCAGCTTTATTATTAGTAAAGAAGATAAAGAAGATTATTAGTGAAGATGAAGAAGCCTAGCTTGACGATCAGCAAACAAAACC
The DNA here is from genome assembly GCF_026930045.1 of Uloborus diversus. NCBI lineage: Eukaryota > Metazoa > Arthropoda > Arachnida > Araneae > Uloboridae > Uloborus > Uloborus diversus. The sequence goes on from NC_072736.1 coordinate 162,700,026, forward strand.
TATCGAAATGAAGATGGGGTTCTGGGAGGTAACTCCGGGGACTATTGAGTTTTGCAGACGAAGTAATACATTTTAATCTTACGTAATTCCCCATGGCAAAGTAGTCACGGAGTAGTTATAAATTGGCGGAAAGGCGTTTTGTTTCGGCACTGTCACGCGTGACACGTGATGTAATAACTAGACGTGATTCGTTCAGGAACCATAACGTGAATGAATTAGGGGCCATTAATATCTGGTTAGAGCCAAGTTTGGCTGTTTTCTGTTAATAGATGATATACGTATGTCTGTTTTGTCTCCCTTGTGTGTTGTTGGAACAACTACTGAGTTGAAAATATAACTACCATGAAGAAATAGATCTACCAGATGTGATAGTTACGGTGTTGCGTAGATCTTAATAGTGAGAAATAGAGTGCTTAATAATTCGTGGATGTTTTGGCTAAGCAGTTTGAAACTTGCTTTGTTGAACCAACGTCATCGTAAACTGAACGCCTATCGCTTTCTCGCTTTTAACATAGAGCAAATACGAACTCGAAACTGTTCGGAGAATCCCTGCCATCTATCGGAGAAATTAGTCAACAATTGGTTTGACTTTCTATAGGCATTTTTATTTTTAGTGACAAAATTATGAATACGCACAAGCAGTACTCCCGTCATGTCGTTACCTATGGTAAAAAGTCAGAGAACACAAAATAAGCAAGCAACAATGCATAATTTAAAATTAACAGATAAACCATAAAGAGATTATCTGGTGTGTCAAAATATTGACAAAACATAATGAACATCTAGATTTTTACTAAACAATTTTGAATCAAAAATTATAAAAAGTTGTTGTATCTGTGTGCGTTTGAATCTATCTATCTACATCTATGTCATCGCTAGTCCTGGTGAACGACTGAAAACAGATGAACCAGGCTACATGTTTATCAAAGGTTGGAATAATTGTACGGCTTTAATTAGCGGATATATTAATTAAAAACATAATTTTTATCCATTGGTTCTTCTTTCGGAATCACTGGTAATTAGTTTTTATATTAGACTAGCTGTACCCGACGCGCGTTGCTACACCAACAAAAAAAATACACCATTATACTGATTTTCATGACAATCGGTTGAACGGGGCAGAAGTTGCTACTCTGCAGCGCCACCTGGTGGTGAGTGACTTCAATGAGCATATTATGCACCTTCTCCGTGGAAAAATACATATATATAGCAATTTTCATAATAATCGGTCCAGGTATCAAGTGAAGCCGTGACTATACTCAAATTTTGTACTCACGCAGTTTGCAAGATCAATCAATCGCTAAAAATATCAAATAGAAAAAGTTTTAAATCCCCCCGTTGCATGAAAAGCCATCTATTCTATACATATAATAAAACAAGATGTTTGTGTGTGTGTGTGTTTGTGGCGCGTATCCTGGGAAAACGGTAAGGCCTAGAAAGATGAAATTTGGTACACAGGTGCAGTTTTTGCTGAAAATGTGCACCTCGGGCTTCGATTTTTGATATTTTAATTAGAAAAAAAGTTATTTAATGTTTTTTGTTATTTTTAGCACTTTTTAGTACTTTTGACCTCACAGATCCCGAACCAATCGCGCCAGACGGATATTTTTTGTACTATTGTGTTGGAAATTTAATTTTAAATATGATGAATGAAAATATTTTGAAGATAGAGCAATTTTTGTATTTTTTATAGATTTTTGAAAAAACCTTTATTTTACATTTTTTTCTGGGTTTAGTTTTTTTTCGAAACCCATTCTGCGACAAGTATTGAACACTCAATTCTAAAATTTTAGTTGGTAATAGTAAAAACATTCCGCCCCCTTCAGAAGAAAAAAGTTTTGAAAAATACGCAATAGTTTTTTTTTACAATTTTTTTAATGGCAGAACACAACGTGAGCTGTTCGCTTGCCGGCTGAGTTCCGAGCTTACATCATCACGTGATCAAACTGAAATCGTTTGCCTTCTCTTCACCTTTTTTTTTTTTTTTGCAAGCGCTACTTTTTGAACACTACGGGGAACATAGAGCCTTTATTTTTGAGGGCTATTTTGATTAAATAAATAAAGCCCGCGATTTTTTGCATGATCTTCGTTTCTGTTACGAATTGGCGGTTAGGTTAGGTATATACAGAGATATATAGAGGTTGAGTGGACAAAAAATGTTTTTGTTTTCGAATTAATACTTATATAAATAAAAAAAGATTGTACTGTCAGGAGGTAGATATGCGCAGATCGTATAGATTGATAGATAGACAAATATAGAGTTCGATATAGCAGATGGACAGCAAGAAAGAGGCATACCCGTCATTTAAGGAATTTCAACGGGGTGTCAGTGCTCCCCCCCCCACACCATGACTTTGAAAAAAACAATGCTTTCACATAAAATTGGAAGTGCTTTTTGTTATTTTTCGACAAAATTTGCATTAAGAGTACGTCGTTTGTGTCTCCCCCTCCTTTAAAAATATTCCAAACGACGGAACTGGAGATAGATCTAGAAAATATTTTATTCAAACTACTAATGATATACATAGATATAGATTGATTGATACCGCCACGAAATTTGTTTAAGCAGCCGCCGAAGGCGGCAACATCGGTGTAAAAAGGCGAATGATAATATTGAGAAAAAAGAGAAAAACATTGATTAATACCGTCGCTAAATTGTCTAAGCAGCCGCCGAAGGCGGCAACTCTGGCGCAAAAAGGCGAATGGCGTAAAAAGGCGGACCAGCTGGTCGCCGCAGGTGGCTAGTAAAACAATAAAGAAAGAATTTATTTGTTCAAATTCAAGAAAAATGGCAACAGCTAACTTCTTATCAATGAGATCTTTCACGCGAATTAATTTCTGCAGCCGATAATTTTATTCGTATTTATCCAATGGATTGTGACTTAAATTGGAATAAAAAAGGAACTATCGATCGGATTTTTTTCGAACTGGTCTCTAAACATTCCCAGTACCAAAAATAACAAACGGTGAAAGTTTCAGCCAAATCTGCCGGGTAGTTTTTGAGTTCATGGATGACATACAGACAAACATTCATTTTTATATATATAGATATTTTCGTTTCTTCCGTCATTCTGGCAGGTGGCTAAAGCTGAAGTGACTCGCAGACTGGAAGGTCATGCAGAAAAAATACGAATTTTTTGCAAGTGGCGTAATAAAGCGCCTTTTTCAATTCGCAAGAAAAGATTATAATCCAAATGGCTTGCTTAAGTAAAGCGCGTTTTTAATGCGAAGATTTTTTCTTCTTTTCTTTTGTAGTAATGTAATTTAATCCCAAAAAGGTAAATTTAAATAGTTTCACTGGCTTAAACTGTCTCAGGGGGCAAATACGGGGTGAAGCCCTAAAACTACCCCTGCGGTAATTCCAGGAAATGGGGCACAAACGTGCTGCAGGTGGGTCGAACGAGGTCGATGCTGCGCAGCAGACAGTGGCAAGAAAGTGGCGAAACCCTCTATGTGGTGTACACCCATTGAACTATAAGTACACTGTTAAAAAAAACCTGAAAATTCAGGTAGTTTTCTGACTGATTTTAACAGAATATTTCCGTAATGCTTCAAAATGTATTTTTTCCTTACAAAAACGTAAACATCCCGACGAAAACGGAATTTTTCCATTTCTAGGGTTGCCGCTGTGCTGTACTTTGCTCCGATTAGTCTTCAAGTCATGATAAACATCACTTATTGATAGTGCTTATTAATCGCACTGTTACATTTTGCTAATTAAAAGCATATTTAGAATAACAACTCAGATGCTGTAGACAAAATAGATAGCTTGCTATTTCATGTCTGGAGAGTAATATACTCGTATGTCGAAATTGTTTATACGCCTTTGAACTTTGTAGGTTTGGAAAAATGTTTGCGCCATTTTTAGACTGGCAGATGTGTTTTGATCGCCCTGGTGATTTGATGTGGGTTTTACTGAGTCAGTATTAGAATATTTTTGTGGTTTTAATATTTTGCTCAATACTTTGAACAATTCTATTCGTTAGTCATATTGTGTGCTCTAGCAGTGAGAATAGTTTAAGGATCTCGTGTTATCAATTTAAAATAAAGCCTATTGGATTAGCTGTATCCAGATGCATTTAGCACCGCTGGTCATAGGTAAGTGTTGTTGAATATCTTTGTACATGTTAATACAAATGTATTTTCCTTGTTAATATGCATTTGATAGAATTCCGATGATAGTTTATTTAGAATTTATACAACTATTATAGAGTTATTTTTTATTGCTCTTACGCATTCTTGAAAGTTAATACACTAAATGCCATTTCGTATCTATACCGAAGATTATCGTGGTGTGCGAGCAAGATAGGAAAAAATCACTCTTTTTTTTGGGGGGGGGGATTCGCTTCACAGTTTGGAATACTGAAAGCAACTATTTTAAATCTCTAAATAAAGATGTATTGTTGAGCTTTAATATATACAATGAAAGTTTTGGCTACAATAAGTACTTAATTTAATTTATTAAGATCTTATCCAACAACTTATTTGAGATTATTGCAAGTTTCTTGGAAAAACAGTTCGGGTAAAACGAACTGATTGATATATGCTTAAGTAATAATGATTATGTACTAAAAATCTACGTTGCGATTCCAATGAGTGAAAAATTTGGATATCATTGGGGGGGGGGGGGGATGTAGCATCTGAACCAAAAATTCTTCACGTGCATGTCAATGATTCTGTTTTTAAACACAATAGATATGCGGTACTCTCTATCAGGTATATTATTATATGATAACGTCAACCTGCTTTTAATAGCATTTTATTTGACATATTCTGCAAATAAAAATATCATATTTTACATGTATGTTTTTCCATGCCACCCCAGACAATGTACGACGAAGGGAATATCGAACAGTATCAGCAGGGATAATTGGTGTCCTGTTCAAATCCATCAATTTTTCTGCTAGTACTATTTGATTAATTTGACTCATCTGAAGTTGATATAAAAAGTTTTGGTCAGCAAATGGATGCTTGATATGTTAGGTAAGTTCTCTCTCCAGATGTTAATTTAAAAAATCTTTGAGTAACAAATGCAAATAAAAAAAGTAATAATTTTAGAACAGTTAACTATATCTGTATTACATATCATTTTAAAGAACTAAATTTTTAATGAAACGAAAAGTCAATACTTGACGTATCTTTTTAAATATTTTTTGAAAATAAAATCTTTTTACATAAATACGGAAAAGTGAGAAATGGAAAAAATATCGCAATGAAAAAATAAGGAACGTAAATTCTGTTAAAACACAGAAAGATCGTAAATGAACGGAAAAATAAGAAATGGAATTTTCGTTCAGTCACGAGAAATTTATAAACGGAAAACTACAACTACGGAGAAATAAGAAATGGAACTTCTGTTAAATCACGGAAAGTCATTGAACGGAAACGTAATATTTACGGCAACTTTGCTGCCGGTACTTTCTCCGTTATTTTCAGGAAATTTTTTTAACAGTGTAAGGTGGAATGACTGCTGCCGATTCCCCCTTTTGTTAAAGACGTGGTCCAGTTTTGAAACAGGTTCTTGAGGGTACTTGAGAGGTGACAGCTGTCTAGACGGCAAAACATAGCGTCTCTCGTATAGGAGCCATTCAAAACGTTTGCTGATTTCATCCGAATTAGTTTATAATTAAGCCAAAAATAACAAAATAAAGTTTAATTTTAAGTTTTATTATAAAATACTGTCGGTCCCACTTAATCGAATATCGCTTGTTCCTAGAAATATTTGATTAACGGGAGACATTTTCTTTACCTTTTCTAAATTGACAACATTTGTCTTAAAATGTAATAATACTAAATCAATAGTTATTTAAAGGAAATAATGTTATTGCAAACGAATTTTTGAAATAAAAAACAAAGTTTAATGATTGGACAAGTACGCATGAAAATTATAAAAAGTAAGTTAAACATGAGTAATGAAATCTTTGCTTTAGCACTTTTTTTCAGTACATTATGTTTTGAAAAATTCCATAATAAGGCATTGCTTGCTCAAGGTCTTTTGGAAACACTTTTCTGGCTCCTTTTTTTTCCCTCCTCGTTTACCGTGTCTTATATGTGATATTTATCATTTTATCATCGTCTAAAATGCGTATATTTATTTGTGTCATTTAACTTAATTATCTACTGCAATATTATTATTTTTTTATAATGACATAAACAAAAGAATTTTGATAGAAGAATCGAAACGTTCTGATGGAATATAAATGTATTTTTCGCCCATTGTCGGCGATAAATATGACTTTATATTTTAACGTCAATAATTGTTCTTACTCAACTTTTTATAATTGATTCAAAAATTTGCCCAGCAAAAATATTTGCGTAAGCTGATTAATATTATTCGATTATCCGGGGAAAATATTCGATAAAGCGGGGATCTGTTACATTGCGTCTATGGGGAAATATGCGGTTCCGGGAGGTTTTATTCGTATAAGCGGGGTATTCGTTTATCCGTTACTCGATTAAGCAGGGCTAACAGTATATTGTTCTTTCTTTATGAACCTTAATTTTGAAAACAAATATTCAATCTGTTCATTTTAATAACAGCTCATGCATCTTAACTATTTCACTTTGTCCCACATTCCCTTACTATGAAAGATGGAGAAAATTATAGACGCATGAAAAATGTTGCATCATTGTATATAAGTATGCATACAATTTTTAATCAACCGATATTTAATAATTAATAATGCTTTGCTTAATCAAAATAATGCAAAGCGTAAGTTGTAAAATGTGTGATGTAATCATATGTAAAGTTAGAAAGAATAACAAAACTGCAAAAAAAAAAAAAGTGTCATCAAAAGCTGGGGTGATGCTATCGTAACATAAACTTAGAACATGATCCTTTAACATTTCATTCATTTTTACGAACTTTGTAAATAATTTGTTTTGTAAACTTTCATCTACATGTTTACTTGTTATAGTAACGTCATATCGTACGCAGAAGATCACATTAATTAATTAATTTATTTTTTTGTTAACAAATGATTTCATCATAGTTTCTTGTTGAAGGTATGTTAGAAAAATACATTTTGAAGAATATTTTTTCCGCCTATTAATTGGCAGTACTTGGACGTTATACATAGTCGGCAAATTGACCGATTAATAGGCACATCCCTAATGTATGGTCATCCTGATTTAGTGTCAAGTTTAATTAAAAAAAAAAAAAAACGTCGTGAAACTTGAAATAAAATCTTTTGAATGTCGAATAATTTTTTGTAATTTCTATCTTGTATATGAAAAATTAATTTCGTGGAAACAAACTTCGCTAATTTTGTCCTCGGTGATACACTGTGATAGATGGATTCAAAATTTTTTTATTGTGAACATCATTATTATTCATTATTTTTTTCACTTATTGTTAAAGTATAAAAGTTGAATTTCACAATTACAGAGTGTGTTACACACTTTAAAAAAAATTGACAACAGTGCATAAAATTAATACAAACATCATTTACCCATTCTAAATATATTGAAAAATTTTAGAAAAGGATCAGACCTTTTTTGATTAAAATGAGGAGTGTTTTGTATAAACTATTTTAATGCTTCATTTTGAACAATATTGAAACATATTTTTAAAATTGCTTACTAAAAAGAATAAAATATTTCATTTTTTGTTAAAACGCGAAATTATTTTAAGTTTATTTGTCAAGTCAAACAGAATGAAAACTTTTTGACACTGTAAGAAACTTGCGTTGTAATAATTTAATCAGTTTTACAAAACTCTTTCGGTAATATTTTCTGTAGATTCTTTCTTTCACGGATTCTGAATTTTTCAGTCCGTTTTTTTTACAAACTTATTTTATAATTATGTTCTTAAATATCTTTTTAAAGCATAAAAATGAAAACTTTATTAATGTTCCTCCCTTTTCATTGTTTATTCAAGGTGTTTAAATAATGATTCGAAAGGGGGGAAATGGAATAAATCGATTCATTAAACAAATAGTTTATGAAATCAAGATGAATTTTTGTGCGAACCTAAGAGGGATATTATTTTAAATACTGGAGTTGTTCCATATTAATATCCTCGGTATCTTGAGCAAAGCAGATTCCCCTAACTAGATTGTCTTGCCGTCTAGACCCCTGTCAAATTGTGAGTAGGAATGAGAGCCTTTTTCGGACCGCGTTTTCTCCCTCAGCAGTCATTCCACCTTTCTTCTAGTTCAATGTGTACACCAACCCGCCGCAGGCGGCTACTCTAACCGCCTTCGGCTAGTACTATATTATACTCTGCGAATATTTTTCGTAATTGAAACTATATTTATCATTTTTTCCCCTTACTGTTTTCTAGCGGAGTAGGAACAATATTCAAAGGTATTAACCAACACTACGTTTCAAAATACAAACCACACCTTCAATTGTTAGAATTATTTGCACCCATTGATCATTTGTAATTGGATAAGAAACCGAACTCAATAAACAAAATATTCTTTTTAACCATTATTTCGTATTAAACGTGGCCGTATTAAGCGAGTTCAACTGAACATACTTGGATTGGCAATACTGCTTAAAACCGAGTTTAGTTGTAAGGGAGTTCAACCCCCAGTTCCCCTCGCTGCACCCTTGATTACATATGTAATAAACATTGATTGCACCACAATCTTTTAATGATCATTAAAAGCATTTGATCATTTAATTTCCATTTGAGTAATCCCCACTCCCAATGTTACACAAAGCTTCACTACATTTCATAACGCAATGCCATTACAAGGTGCTCCTTAATTAATAAAAATAAATCAAATTAAAAATTTCTAATTCGAAAGAATGGAAATCACTTTTGCCAGTTAATTTTCTTAACTAATTAAATTCAAACTGTTTTCTCTCTTTTTAGATATTTATTCCGCAGAAAATAGAAGACACCACTGAAAGTTCTACATGATTTAATTTTGCAATCCGTCCCCATTTAAACCTCGACCCCTTTCTCTCCCCCCCCCACCCGGCGTTCTCAGAACTGATTTACTGCATTGTAATGAAAATCGTCTTTCCTAGTCCGACTTGTGTGCAGTGGCTCCGACTTTAATTAAAATTCCTAAAAGTACTCTACATTTTGAAGTACTGTCTCTTCCTCTTCGATTCCAAATCGAGATTCGCGCAGTGGGAGGTTATAGTTTAGGTACATTAATTGATGTTACAATTTACATCCGTATTCATATAACGAAAATTTGTTTTATGTGGTTTGAATGGGGTCATTTCCAAAATTTTAAAAAAGTATTTTTTTCTGAAAGAGCATGCTTAAAAACATAGGATCTGACAATTTTTCAAATAATTTGACTAAGATTAATATTTTTAAAAAATTGCCTAAATCGGTGCGCTTTCATTGTTTACGCTTCTGCCGATGACATCACAAATGATGAAATGCCATTCAGTGTTGCCATTCACAGAGCAAAATATTTAATTCGCATCTTTACTCGCGTGTATTGGCAACGATAGGGTTGATAGCAAGCGTAGAGCGCAATATTTAATTCGCTTCTTGATTATCATAACGTGCAAACTAGGGTTTCCAATCCCGCGGGATTTCGGGATTGTAAGGAGCTAGTCCCCCGGGATCCCGCGGGATTGACTTTATTCTTCTAAAAATAGAAAAAGTTGTGCTTTTCAGGAAGTTTTTCAGTTTCAAAAAAAAAAAAAAAAAAAATGAAGGCATCACTTTCGCTCTCTACGTTTTATCCATTCTCAATTGACATGTCACAGTAGGAAATTTCATTACAAAAAGCAGAGCAGGCTTTCTTATTGTCTTTTGGCAACGGGTTAAATATTTATTTCAGTTCTCGCTCAACAGTAAGTTAAAATAAATATTAATCATTCGGGAGATAAAACCATCCAATGTTTAAATTAATTAATTAATTAACAAAAGCGTTTCCGATTCGATCCATCGCGCTTCGAAACCATGCTTGCAACAACTTGATTACACACAAAAAATTTGATCAAAATCGGTCCAGCCGTTTAAAAGCCTTATGGCGACAAACGTACAGATACAGATAGGAATTTATATGGGCCAGAGCGGAGCTCTTTTACCCTGTATGAGGGAAAGTCATGAAGGAGTTGATTTGAAATGGTGTGAGGGGGGGGGATGAAGTGAAAAGAAGAAAAAAAAAAGAACTATTTCAGAGCCACACTATATACATATTTACAGGGATTACATAATTGAAATGACAGGAGAATTGAATGATCTGGAATATGATAAGAACTGAGTATATACAAGTATTTACATGGTATGTACAAGTGGAAAGAAGACTGATAGGCCTAGTCCTATCAGTGCCGAGAATGAAAAGAAGCTTAGGCAAAACCTAAGCAAACAAGAATCATCAACTGCGACAAACGTACGCGCAGAAGATTTTTATATATTAAGATGTATAGTTCTCAGAATTCGCACTTACTTGCTCCAGTGTTGACGGGTGGCAAGGCGCAGATCACAGAAGTCCCTGTTGACATGATATCTCTCTCCGTTTCGTTTGAATTTTCCCGAGAAAATTGTCACCAAAAGTGTACAACACGCTCTTTTCACTGTGTGAAAAAAAAAAGAAAAAGGCTTTACTAAAAGAAGGCAAAGAAAAAATAAACAAAATTGTGTGACGTAAAGACACACAATAGAAGTGAAACTTTTTTTTTTTCATTCTAAACTGTTACTTCTCTCGCTCGCTTTCTCTCAAGTCATATTCTCTTGTTATTACTGCGCCTGACAAAAGCATCTTTACTAATAATAAAGCTGAAAGTCTCTCTGTCTGTCTGGATATCGGGATCTCTGTGACGCGCATAGTGCCTAGACCGTTCGGCCAATTTTCATGAAATTTGGCACAAAGTTAGTTTGTACACTGTAACAAATTTCGGAAACGTTTCTAGATATATCGGAAACGTTTCCGAAATAGTAGGAATCCTTCATCCAATAGCGAACTCCTCAATATTCAGAAAGCTTTTTGTTATTTCAAGAAAACTAGAAGCGGAAGTGATGACGCAACGCTTCGAAACCTATTTCATCCTTCCAACACAGGCGCCAATGAGTCGGAAATAACGAGAACTTCTTTTTTTCTTATCTATGGTTGCTGCAGTCAGCAACTGTTTAGCATTGGATTGCTTGTTATTTCATGTCTAGAGAGTAGTAAAATATGTCAAAACTAATTTTACGCCGTTGCATTTTGGACTGCCCTTGCTTTTTTAGACGATGTACGCAGCTATTAAGTTAGTTAATAACCATTTGCTTCTTTACAATTTCCAATGCGACCATAATTAGATATATATTGTGTGTTCAAGCGTGAATAGTTTCAACACCCGTGTTTATACTTAATGAAACGAAACCCTTTGGATTACTTATCCAGTTGTATTGGAGGTACTTAGATTTTCTTCCGCTCATGTTCACTTGTAAGTATTAATGAATATTTTAAAACATGTTGTTATATACATTTATATTTTTGTTGATTTGCATTTGATGAGGCTCCAATTGTAACTGTTTTTGGGTTTATCGAATTAATTTAAAGTTATCCTACATACCTATGTGCGCGGTGTACTATTTGTTGTAACCAACTGAAACTGATTAATTACGCAAAAGAAATAAGGTTTATATTTGAGAAGCAATCACAGAAAAGTTATTTCGAAATACTTGGATGTACATACATTTTGGTTCAAAAAGAAAAAAAAAAATCAATTGTTTAATTCATTAGAAATATGGTAATGCAAATATTTTCCAGTATTGTAATATGCTTCACAAAAAATGTCCCGGTATAATTTATCTTTTTTTATTATAATTTATTCATTCAATTAAAAATATTTATACCATTAGAAAATGACCATGTTATCTATTAGTAAGAACATAGTTATGCAATTAATTCATCTGCTTATTCATTTTGTTAAATGTGGTTAACAATAAAAAAATTCCTTGACATTAGTTGTTCCGAAAATAACATTTCCTTCGTGGATATACTAGTTTAATGTAGGACAGTCAGGAGGAATGAGTCAGTGGCAAAAATGGAACAGCTGCATTTACATGCCGAAATAAAAAGTAATATTATTTCATGTCATCGTTTTAAAAGTGATCAGTTTTTAAATACTATGTTATTAATATGCAATGCACATATGGTGAGAAGACGAGGGGCGTTCACCACGCAGACTGTGCCATTGACATTTTCAAGGGGTTGCTTTTTTTAAGGGGGGGGGGCGCTTTATATCATTTTATGGGTGCACCATCACTCTTATGGTGTGGGGGGGGGGACTCTCGTATATATGAAATGGAATAATCATGTAATAGAGTTCAATGTTTTAATAAATAAAATATATAATGCATTTTGCGCACACTCTAAAAATAAAATCAGTAACCTATTTTGATTAAGTATCTATATTTGTGATAAACTGGAAAAGGGCAAAAACAGAAGAATAAACCCGAATGGTTCCAGCTGGGGGACTTTGGTGTCATATTTAAATTCATCAATTTCTCTGTTGGTACTTTTCGGTACACTTTGTTCGTCAAAGAAATTGACTTGACGTGAACGAATTTCGGAACGCAAAGTGTAGGTAAGTTCTGTCAAATTTTATCCGAAAATAAAAGCTATCAAGTTTGATACAAGATATGTTTTTAAGTTCTGCATTAAAAATACAATATGTTGATAATTTTGCCTTGAAAATATTGAGAGAAAAACTGAAGTTTGATATTGTTTAACAAACAATCCCACTTTTGAGAAAGTACTCCCTTTCCCTCCCCCGACGATTTTGTGATTATGAATGAAACTACTATATTATTTCATAAATTTTCAAAAATTTATAACTGTTCATATGTTATGCTGTTAACCATGCTATTTGTCATTAGAAATTCAGAAAAAAAAAAAAATAAATCCACGAATGATTCTAAAACTGCTTGTTTCATTGCTCTTAGATATGAAAGAATTGAAACTGATATGGCATGCAATACTATAGTAAAGAATTATTTTTTAGAAAAAATCACGGAAAAAGGATTCCGAAATTCTCAGAAACGTTTTTGAAAATTGTTTGGAGAATTCCGAAATACTCGGAAACATTTTCGAAACTTTCATGAACCACAGCTGCACAGAATACTCAGAAACATTTCTGGAAATTACGGAAAGAGGATTCCGAAATACTCAGAAACGTTTCTGAAAATTACAGAAAGAGGATTCCAAAATACTCAGAAACATTTCTGGAAATTATAGAAAGAGGATTCCGAAATACTCAGACACGTTTCCGGACATTACAGAAAGAGAATTCCGAAATAATCAGAAACGTTTTTGAAAATTTCATGAACCGCAGCTGCACGATATACTCAGAAACGTTTCCGAATTTTTTTTACAGTGTAGCATGGGGGTGTGCACCTCAAAGTGATTTTTCGAAAATTCAATTTTGTTCTTTTTCTATTCCAATTTTAAGAACATTTTACCGAACAAATTGTCATAACGTGGGCGAGTAAATTACCAAATTATCATAAAGTTGGAATCGTAACATGGGCAAGCAAATGAACATAGCCAATTGGCGAGAAATTCATCATCCATTATTTGTAAATATGTATGAGAACCAAATGGCCTTTTAATTTTCTACTACGGGCAAAGCCGTGCGGGTACCACTAGTATTAAAATAAGGCACAACAAAATTGTATATTTCAATAAAGAAAATAGATTATAGAAAGCGAGAAAATTAAACAATACTCGAAATCCGCATTTTAATTGTTGCCAAAAACAATGAAAAATACTAGTAATTATAAAAATAATCTTATTTAATTAAAAGCTGAGCGTATGTAACTATGTATGTTCCTATGTATGTATGTCCAAGTTTCTTCTCCCGAACGACAGTGAACTGACCATCGAACCAGGTATCGATGGATTCGTAATTTTCCCGTCTTCATGTTTGGCTATTTAACATAATCCTCCGATAATAATTAGAGGAGATATCAATTAAAACTATTAATTATGACATTTAGAGTTCGACATAAAATCCCTATTTTTCGAAGGCTTTCCTCCATTCAAATTATTATTCAGTGCTTCATCTCACCATTTCCGTAACAATGCTTTTAATTAAAATTTGTAGCGGTGAAGAAAATCATTGAAGATCAATAGAAAGATCTGTTGCCATTTATTTTCTCGAATATGAACAATTAAAATTCTGGCTTTTGTTTTGAGGCTTTTCTTGTAATCGGGGGATTCAAGATGTTTCATTTTTGGTTATTTTTCCGTAATCTGCGGCAAATTTTTTTCTTTTTCTTTCTTTCTTTCTTTATTTATTTATTTATTTATTTTTTTTGTTCAATCCTGACTGCAAAACACGTGTCACTTGACCTAACTTTTATTTTCGAGGTTCATCGTGCAAAATCGGGCGACGCAGCTAGTTTTCTTGACAAATTTAACAAATTAATTTCAAGGCTGAACTTAAGTATTGTGGATTACGCTTTTAAACTGATGACTTGGCTTGAATCAAGGACACCTACATTAGTTGAAACAAATATATACCTGCTTAAGTTCAGCCTTGATATTAATTTGTTAAGCTTATCAACAAAACTAACTTTATAATTACTAATACTTTTCGTTGTTTTCGGCAACAATTACAAAATCGAAATATTTTAACTTCATGATTACTATTATTTTTCTTTGTTTTTGGCAACAATTTAAAAACAGCTACGTCACTTCGGTCACACAAAAATTTTTCTGATCTGAATTTCAAAGTCATCGCATAAAAAGTTTCACTTCAAACAGGGTTGCCAACCTTGGAGGAAGAATTCGAGGAGTATCAGTGGTGATTTCGAAGAGCAATTTGAAATTATGCGGAGCAGTTCGGTATTTTGCATAAAAATAAATAAAAATAACTAAAACCACTTATCTAAAATTGTTTTAGAGTTTTAACAATCATTTTAAGTACTAGTATAAAAAAAATTATTTTTAATTAATAAAACAGCTTTGAACACAATTTCAATCTTTAAGTATAAGCAGTTTTAATTTCCTATATATATTTACAAGTTTGACATGAAAAAAAACAATATAAGCTTGAAAACGTTCGGCCGGGAAATGCAGAGCAAAATAACTTCTTTGCGGAGCCGCGGAGTTTCGCCATTTTTGCGGAGCAGTTGGCAACCCTGCTTCAAATAAGACTGCAACTGGCGCACTACGTGTTTGTGGGAGCTAGTTAATCATTTATTTAAGCGGCGTTTTTGATTCCAATATCCGACAGTTTAATGTTAAGGGTTTCGTTCTGTTTTTTTGAGGATTTGATTCATTAAAACGGATTTAATTACCCGGCACTCACTGCAGTAAAACTTTTCTAGCACGTAAAAAACATTGTTAGAAGCGAAAGCCTTGTACACAAATTCAATATCAAACTTATTTCAAGTTCAAAAGAAATTTTGAAGCGAATGTTTGACCGAGAAAACATACTTCTAAATAAATCTTTAATATGTCCTGCAAGTGAAATTGTAACTTACAGTGGCGTAACTATGGGGAGGGGGCTTAGGGGCAACCTCTCCCCCCCCCCTCCTCCGAAATGAAGGTCGGAAACAAAATGCCCAGAAGGAGAAAAAAATCGCAAAATTTTTTTCCTAGAAAGAAAATAAATACGATTTTTCTCTGAACAATATGATAAAAAAATCCCTTCTACACCCCCCCCCCCTACCTCGCCAACAGCGTCATTAAAGATCGTCTAAATATTGTTTTAGGACATAAATGTCAAACAAAATCCGGAAAGTCTCTGAACACCATCTCATTCCCTAATGTTACCAAAAATGGTCGACAATCGCGTTTTAGACTTCAATTTAGAAAATTTTCCAATGAGAGAAACCACCTTTGAAACTCCTTTTGGAACTTATGTTTCAAAAAATTGCTAGGGAGTCTCCAAACTCAATCATTTTCCGTAATTGTACCAAAAAGTCTACAATCGTGCTTTGAAGATTCTAATTTCGAAAAATTTCCATGAAACCCTCATTTCCCTAACATCACCAAAATCGTCTAGAATTTTTAGTTTCAGAAAAAAAATTCCAGAGGAGAACCCCGAAATCCTTAACATCGTTGAAGATCTTCTAAAATGACATTTTTGAAACTTCTATTTCGATAAATTGCTGAAAGAATTTATCGAAACACTATTCTTTTTCCGAACGTTACAGTGGCGTATATATGTTTTTATTTTAGAGGGGACCGATATAACCAATATTAACTCCCCCCTCCCTTTATTTTGTAATTTCAATTGGGGGGGGGGGCAATAGTGCCCTGATCTCCTCATTTTTTTCGAGGTGGGGCAAGGACATCGTAGTGTCACCCAGTGGCACAATCAAAAAATAGTTTCAGGAGGGCACCTTTAAAAAATTCTCTCTTCTGATAGGACGGGAGGGGGTTCACTCCCGGAAGGTTTTTGAAATCGTAGTGCTAAGAACGCAATCCCTACGGAGAGGAAAAATTCGGGTGGCCTTCTGCGGAAATTTTTAGAAATTAAAATCTTAAAAATGCCATTATAGGCATTATTTGTTGACGTTAGGGTAATGAAAGGAATGGGACTTTTTAAAGTTGCCCCCGATCAATTTTTTTTTTTTAAATAGAGCTAAATCGATCACCCTCCCGTCTAATTTTTCGAAATTGAAGTTCTAAAAGCGCAGTTCAGAGATATATTCAGTGATACTAGGCGCAGGGATTTAAACGCTGTCCACCTTAAATTTTTCGAAATTGTAGTTTTTTCATTTTCAGATTTCATACAGGAGCAGTCCGGCCCTCGTCCGAAAGTTTTTCGTAATTGAAGTCTTAAAGACGCGACTGTGATCCATATTTGGTAACGTTAGGGGTTCGGCCGTTTTTCAAAATTGAAGCTCCATAAAAGCAATCTTAAACGATTTTCGATGCTGTAAGAAGGCAAGGCGTTTGGCAATCGTCCCCTGGAAATTTTTCGAAATTGAAGACCTGAAAACGAGATTTGACATGCTCTTTAATAGTTTTGGTGTGAGGAAACCACAAAAATTCTCGTTATTATGGCAAATTTGCCATAACAACCAGATATTTATTACTGCACCTTAATGACCATTTCTTTTTTTATAGACGTGCCTCATATTACCTAATCTTGAAAATCACCAGTCATAACAAGACGGGTGCGAATTTCTCCAACATTTCCATCCCAGTCCATTTGAAGAAACAAAAAACTCAACGAACAGGGTCCTATCGCACTCCGCGATTGCGGAAATTATAATTTGAATTCAAGGCGTCAAAATTCAAATGATTTTTTCCCTTCTTTTATTTGGTAGAATTTGAGATTTGCAACCTATTGCTGGGCCAAAGTAATCTGGAGCGTAATAAGGATAAGAGTAACCTTCACAATCCTACCAAGTTACTTTTTCCCCAACTATAGTGAGCAAAGTGTATCTCTTTAGTGTGTACTTACAGTCTCTAACCAGAATCTTGTAACACAGGGGTTCCGCAACTTTTTCAATTCGCGGCACTCTGTAAATAATTATAATTTTCCCACGGCAACCCTGTCTATATCACCGACAGAGAGATAGATACCACGTGGGCTATTCCACGGAAAACGGTCATTTTGTCTCGCACGTGACGCCTCATATATTTCATTAATACACTGTTAAAACTACAGGATGCATTCGGCACCTTTCAGGGGAGAAACGCTTGTTCACCAGCGACACCCAATACGGAGCCGAAATCGCACCTCTAAATAGGGTGAAAAACAGGGACCTTTTAAAAACTAGACAGCCGGAGTGAAAAAAAGGAACCTTCGGAGAGAGAAATGGCACCCTTACTATAGATCCTCCTCCTCCCTCCCCCGCATTGTGTGCGTTTTTGAATACAGTTGTGTATTTATTTATTTTTACTTTCTTCTATATCTAATATATAGAAGAAAGTATTGGATTCGTGCAAATTTTCGAATTTCGAATTTTGACGGATTCGAACGTTTTGAGGTGTGCTGAGTCCATTTCGACTATTTTTGGAAAATGTCTGTGTGTGTGTGTGTGTGTGTGTGTGTGTGTGTGTGTGTGTGTGTGTGTGTGTGTGTGTGTGTGTGTGTGTATGTGTGTCACGTCTGTGTGTGACCAGTTTTTTGTGGCCGCTCTACAGCAAAAACTACAGCATGAAATTGAACGAAATTTGGTACACATATGTGCCCCTATGTGAACTTGTGCCCATTGGTTTTTGGCGCGAATTCCTCCAAGGGGGGTGGAGCAATGGGACGTTTTTTGAGTTACGCGTGCTTGCTATTCCTCAGGAAGTAACTGGCGGAATCAAACAAAATTTGGTCCATATGTTGCCCTTAACAGGAGCAGGTGCTGATTCAGTTTTGGTGTCATTAGCTCAAACGGGGGTTGAGTTATAGAACTTTTTTGTCGTCAATTGTGACTGCTGTATCTCAAGAAATAACGAACGGAATCAAACAAATTTTTTTTGACAAGTAGCCCTTAGTGGGTATAAGAGCTGATTTTATTTTGGTGTCAACAGCTAAAAAGGGGGTAGCGCAATCGCCCGTTCTTTTTTTCCATTGTGAGTGCCCTATCTCAAGAAGTAATGCTACGTTCTGGTTGAAATTTGGAATATATGTGAATCCATACGTAAACAGGATTTGGTTCAATTTTGACTCCAATCGCTCCGAGAGGTGTTGATTCTTTTTTTTTTTTTTTTTTTGCGAATAAAAATAGCTTTGTTTTAATGCAACAATAAGAAAGATAAATCGTAATAGATTGTCGTCTGCGTATTTCTCGTGATTTTAATTGTATGGAAATGATCGGAAATATTATCTCAATGATTTAAAATTTTTAACTGTTGCCATCTTATGTTTGTTAATAAATAAAATATTTGTAATTAATTCAAGTAAGGCTTTTAAAGTAACTTTCAATTTTCGCTCTTTGCTTTGCTTTTACAATAATTCAGACATTGGAATGGTCGTCAAGTTTTTGCATGTGTAATTTTGTTTTTTTAGGAATATTGCTTCCTCGTCAAGCATGGGGAGGGATCAGAAAAAGGAAAAATATAGAAGAAAGTTTCGTGATGGCCACAACATACTAGTTTTAAGTTTTGTTTTGACTTATGATATTCTACGTTTTGGACATTTTTCACATTGAACTCGGTATTGGAAATGATTAAAACATGTAATTACAGCATTTGATCATATTTCAGAGTTTTCAACGTAGTTAAGAAGTGCTTATTGCTCTAACTCAGTGTTTCTCAACCTCTTTTGACTCACGGGCGCGGTAAAAGCAAATGAAAAACTTTGCGAACCAGTGAAATCTTTATCGTTTTCTTAAAAATTCATAAAATAAATAATATTAATGATAACTCTGGGGCCGTTAAAAACATGTGAAAAATTCAGAGTTCTGACGAGTTTTTTTTTTTTTTTTTTTTTACAAAAAATAATGTTAAGAATTAATAAAACAATAAATATCTACCCCTTTACTTGGTATCAAAGATCTGTCACAAATCGTTATAATTTAAAGATGAGTAATTATTTAAATAATGTGAGAAATTATACATTTACTAAAACCTTGACACATTCCGAAAATGAAGCATAGCTGTACTTATGGATTATTTACATGAAGAGCCAAAAATATTCAGGGATATTACAGTTACGGAAAAACAAAATCGTTTCATAAACGTTAATCAAGAGTAACAAAATAAAATGCACAAAGTTTTTCAACCAGTTAAATAAAAAACCAAAAGAAATTTCTAACGCTATACGCTAACCGCTAACAGAAAATGATTCTAACACTTGAATGAAAAAGCAAAAAAAAAAAAAGAGCTAGACTGAGAGAGATTTTTTTTTTCGCTAGCTTTCTGTTATAATCTACGAAGCACAAGAAACATTTTTATTAAGGTTCTTTTGGTGATTAATAAAAGCTGCTTATCGAGTATTCAAGAAAATAATGACAGATATTTTTAGTAGCGTTTTGAATGATGGAAATTTCACGATAGTAACGGTAAACGCGAACTAGAAGACTAACGGTTACTGAAAAGCAATAAATGCACTTTTAAACACTTAACTATGTTTGAAAGCCCTAAAAGCTACAAAGTGATCAAAAGCTGTACTTACTTGTAATATCGGCTAATTAATCCTAGAAAAGTTGTGTTTTAGTCCAATAGTGTACTTCATTGAATGTGAAAGACACACAAACGCAATCATCATTTGTCCGCCATATTGAGGTGGTTGAATGTATGTCTAAGGCAAAAGCGCATGCGCAATGAATCTTTTTTGTGATTGCATGCTGTTTCGGCTCCTCTGCTCTATTTTCTAGCTTGCATTGCACCTTCAGGCACTATGCTTTCACGTTAGAGGGAATACTTTCACTCGTCTGGAACCCCTAGTGATAACAGTGTAGTAACACTTTAAAACATTAATGCACAATTTTTTTTCCTGCTCAACAAATTAAAAACTTATGTGTGATATCTTAAGCAAAACGTTTCGTCATTAGGGGCCAATCATTAATTACGTAAGGATGATTTTGGTAACTTTTGACCCCCCTCCCCCCATGTAAGGGTACGTAAGATTTTTCAAACCCCTTCCCCCATATTTTTACGTAAGATTCCATTTTTTAAAATAATAAAATAATGAGAATTACATCACTGGAATCGTTATTAAATTCACTATTATTAAATTAAATCTTTTCGTGCAAAGAAATATTTACTAAAAAGTTAGAATCTTGACTGAATGTTTTTTCGACATTTTTTTGTATATGATGCGATACTAATTAAACATAAAACATGCAATACATAGTGCGATTCTTTTATTAAATTTACACTATTCATTCTTATTAAAACAAATAAATACTTTTACCTGCCAGATGCAAATGAAATATAATTCCTGTCAAACCACTTCACCGTGCGATTTCTAATATTAAATATAGACTTGGAAAATATGTGAGAATCTGTATGACCCCCCCCCCCCCCCAAGTAAGGATATGTACAGATTTTCCCAATCCCCTCCCCCTAGGGACCCTTACGTAATTAATGAATGGCCCCTTACCCTTTAAAATCATCACTTTTTAATGAAATATGAACCGTCACGTGAGGGACAAGCGGTTGACTTTTTTGTGGAATGGCCCCGTGCATACTTCACCGCACCTATCGCCTTGCTGCACCCACTTAGAGAACTCCTGCTATAATGAAAGCACTCCACGCTAATTATACAGCTCAGTGGTGTTAAGGCACACAGTTTATAGAACACAGAAAAAGTTTCAATCTTTTATTGAACGTGTGAATAGTGTTTTTACTTCCTTTTACAAAAAAGGAAGTATTGCATTCGCGAAAAAATGTTCACTCAAAAATCGGCCTTAATTTCCATTTTGCTCAACCCCGAATGAATGTTGAGTTTTTGTTTTTCGACCCGACCACACGTGGATAAGTGCCTAAGAACGTACAGACACGCGAAATATCCATTTTGACGATCCCCGACTTAATTACAACGAGTTTTCTCGTGACGTCTGTATGTACGTATGGATGTGCGTATGTGCGTATGTATGTCGCATAACTCAAGAACGGAATGTCCTAGAAAGTTGAAATTTGGTACTTAGCCTCCTAGTGGGGTCTAGTTGTGCACCGCCCTTTTTGTTTGCATTCGGATGCTCCAAATTGGGTCTTTTGCCCCTTTTTGTGGGGAAATCATTGTTAATTTCGATGTAAACTCAAGTGGAGTTACAATTTGGCGGACACTTGGCGATATATCGCCAGTCTTTTGGTCGCCAAGTTTTTTCGCCAAATTGGCGACAAATTTGGCAAAAAAAATTTCATTTTCTTTTAAATCTGGTTTCAATTTGGCCGCTGTTGGTGATATTTATAGAGTAAACTATTGAATCACATTAAAACTGCCAATAATGAGAAAATGACATTAAGTTGAAGTAAAAGGAAGTCATGTGATGCACACATTAGCTCGTTATTTATTATTATTATGATCAATGATATTATTGTTGTTATAATAATAATAATAATAATTGAAAACACTCTTCACTAAAAGCTGGAAGTCTGGGTGTTTAGATCGCTGTGACGCGCATAGCGCCTAGACCGTTCTGCCGATTTTCATGAAATTTAGCACAAAATTAGTCTGTAGCATGGAGGTGTGCACCTCGAAGCGATTTTTAAAAATTCGATTTTGTTCTTTTTCTGTTCCAATTTTAAGCTCATTTTACCGAGCAAATTATCATAACATAGACGAGCAAATTATCATAACGTGGACGAGCAAATTACCGTAACATTGGCGAGCAAATGAACATAGCAAATTGGCGAGAAATTCATCATCCATTATTTGAAAATTTACAAGCGAACCAAATGACTTTTAATTTTCTACTACGGGCAAAGCTGTGCAGGTACCACTAGTTATTAATAAAAATACTCCTTTTCTGTGTTAGATTTTACATTTACAGACGAAACATTAGCTAAAACACTAGTTAGAAGAGACCTGAATTGATGTTCGTCTCCGCGCTTAAAGCCTAGTTTTAAGAATATAATAAATTCAATAGCTTCGGAATTTCCTACCTTAATGATCAATGCCTTCTTCAATCGAAATTATATTCTCAGATTTAGCAATTTAACATTGACACACACAATATGAAAATCCAAATTGAATTTTATTCATTAATATTCTTGACATTGAGGTTTGAAATTTGATTTACGACAATACGTTACATACATTTACTTTGAAATTATTGAAACTCTATTCACAAATATTTCAACTCTGTTTGAGGAATAATAATTAATGAAGCATATACTGTTCAATACTTTGTATATGACAATTGTTCTGTCCGTTACAAATATGTTATTTACCGGGTCTCAGCTATACATTCCACACAAAACGATACACTCGTTCCAAAATAGTTTTGTTAGGAATAGAGAAATTCTAATTTTAATGAAATCTGTCCATCATTTAACGCCTTCATATTTCAACGAGAACTCTTTCAGTTTAATTTTGCTTTGGTAAAATAATTGGCGGAAGTGTTTGGAATTTCTAATAATTAAGGAAAATAGCATCTGAAATAACTAGTAAAAATAGTTAATAATTCGTGTGCCTATTCCTGTCTCTGAAAAGCATTAATTTTATTCACGCATGTACCAAAAGATTTAATTGAACAAACAGCAACGTTTAAAGTCAAAAATATGAAAAACATATTATGTAAAGTGAAAAAATCTTGAATCTATGAATTTTTTATTTAAAAAAAATGCCAGCTCATGATTTTTTAACTAAATTTCTACTTTTTGGTTGAGAAATGAGCTGTTTTTTCCTGCCCAATTTCAAGATAGACTAGTGCTTCTTTATTAGAACTACTAAGGGGCTAAACCCCTTGCTCGCTTCGCTCATCAACCCCTACTCGACACCTGCGGTGGTTCAATGCCGCCTGCGATGGGAGGCAATTGATGATTTTAATGCTTTTACTCCTTGATGTCCAAAGGATATCCTTGATGTCCAGCAAATCATCCCCTTGATGTCCAAAGGACATCCTAGATGTCCAGCAAATCATCTCCTACCCATTAAGGTTTAGAGCAGTGAGTTTGAGCAGAATGGCTTTCCCTGAATGTCCTGAATCCAACGGTACCAGTATTAACTTAATTATCTTTAAGTTAGTTAGTTAGATTATATTTAGTTAGATAATCTTAATCTTATCTAACTAAATTATCTTTCATCTAAAATTATTGTAGCAACGTAAACTAGTAAATAGAATCCAACGGTACCAGCATTAACTTAATTATCTTTAAGTTAGTTAGTTAGATATTTAGTTAGATAATCTTAATCTTATTTAACTAAATTATCTTTCATCTAAAATTATTGTAGCAACGTAACATGTAAATAGTTTCCTGTAATGAATATACAGCCCCTATACATTCGATTGAAGTATACGGTCCCCCTATTTTTCATTGCTAAGATTCGTGAATGAATAAAAAGAAGATATAGAAATGCGTAGAACTTAGTAGGATTTTCTAGAGATTTCTTCGTTCGGTATAAAGCGCCGGGCGTCTTGTGAATGAGTCAGTCTCGATGGAGAAGTTGTACTGAGCGTATTAGCTCTGTTTATTGCGAGGCATTTCGCTGTTTTGTTCTGCGTATTTGGAAGTAAATACGTGTGTAACCGTTGAGTTTACGGTGTTGATTGATATTTGCTTAATTGCTGATGATTAATTTAGCAGTTGTCAACGATCTTTCCTGTACATAGTGTAAATAAATCTTCTGTGTTTTTCTCAAGAACTGTGTCGTCCTTTCAAGAAAGTGAAGTCGCACCGGATCTGTTACAATATTATCAAATTATCATGTCGTGAAGGGAGTTTCATGCTTACTCGATCATTCGCTATTATGTATATGAGGATACTTTTCGACTTGCAATTATTTCAATTTCTATAATTATTTCTCGTTATTGCAGTGTTGACGAAGTCTTACAAATGCTTTCAACTAGACACATATAAATGCAAATGAAACAACTTTCAAGGGAAGAAGAGTTTCATAAAACGTCATCGAGTCTTTTGTTCGTAAAAGAACAAAATAAAATTTCAATCTCCCAAAACGCGCCCAATGGGTAGTACAACAATTTCAGTAATTGCCGAAGCAATTCCGGTAGGAGTGGGGTTTTTTTCTTTTGTGCGGAAAGAAGAGTCCGATTGTCATTTCCGAGAAAAGCGGAATTTCTCGAAATCAAGACATTTCCATTTCTTTTGATCTGCTGAGAACATTCGTTTCCCAGCTGAATAATAGCATTACAAATCACTGCGAACACACATGATGGTCATTTTTGAGTCTGCTCTAGTTCTTTCTTTGAGCCCTGTAGTACATATTTTGGAGAGAAAGTTGGAATAGTTTAATTAAGGGAAAGTCTACCTGTGACAGTGCCGGATTTAGGGGAGGGCAGGCGGGGCTACTGCCCCGGGGCCTCCACAACAAAGAGGGCCCCCACTATAAAAAAAATTTCAAAATATCCTAACTTTCACGAGTCAGCAAATTTTACGTTTTATCTCTCAGACATTTTTTTTTGTTTTTGTATTTCTACAAAGAATGCTTGCACAAAAGTAATATTATTATCGATGTATCAGAAAGCCCTGATTGCAAGTATCCATTTACTATCAATTTTTTATTTGATCAAGCATTTCAGTGGCAATATATATATTTTTTTATTCATTTAATTTGTAATTTGTACCTATGAGTTAAAGAGATGATGTATTGTAAATATCATATGAAAATAACCTTAAAATTACATAACTTTTAAAATGAAATGTATGTTTAGATATAAATAAGAAACAGTAATTTTAGTGTTTGACCGCGGATTGTATGTAATTTGGCAATCTGCCAAGTAAAGACTATTCCATCTGAATTAATCTAGCAGGGGAGAAAGGAAAATATCGATGGGATTTTGATGCACGCTTTTTTTAAAGGTAACTAGTGCCTTGTTCATTTATTGCATTCTCTAAAATAAAATAATGGAAAACAAAAATCGTTACCATGGAAACAACAAAAAGAAAATAAAATATTTTCATTTCGTTCAGGAACGTAAAAGCAAAATGGTAAGCTCAAAACTTTGTTGTGAATAAATGAATCAATTAATTTTTGCCGTGAGAATATACATCGAATATACTTTAGATTTAAAAAATGTTGCTGTGTGCAAATTTTCATTTTTTCAAAACTAAGGCTAAATAATAGAAAGGCAAAAGTGCACATATGAAACAAACTAACATCCCTATAAACTAATAGATACGTCCATTTCCGCCTGTAAACCGGATATCAGCATTTCCATGTAATCGATGGTCAGACAGTAAGTCTATAAATTATAATAATAATAATACAAAAAGTAAATAGCAGTAACTTCAGGATGTATTTACTATCAAAGTGCTGATCGAAAATATCGGATATATACATATAAATCAAAATATTCGGATATATATCAAAGTATCGGATATTTTCGAAAATATGATGATCTTTTCGAACCCTGATTAGGGGCCTCCACTCCGTCGTTGCCACGGGGCCTCCACACTTCCAAATCCGACCCTGACCTGTGGTCCAAGTCAGTGGTTCTCAACCGGTGGTACGCGTAAAATTTATTAGTCGTACGTGGTTAACTATACCAAAAAGCATACAAAATCATAATAATACAGGCGTCCCTCGTTTATAGGGATTGTTTATAGGGATGTTAGTTGGTTTCTTTTAGATGTGCACTTTTGCCTCTCTATTATTCAGCGTTAGTTTTGTAAAAATGAAAATTTGCTCACAGCAACATTTTTTAAATCTTAAGTATATTCGATGAATATTCTCACTGCAAAAATTAATAGATTTATTTATTCACAACAAAGTTTTGAGCTTACCATTTTGCTTTTACGTTCCTGAACGAAATGAAAATATTTTCATTTCTTTTTGATGTTTCCATGGTAACTATTTTTGTTTCCTTTTATTTTTGAGAATGCAATAAATGAGTAAGGCACTAGTGACATTATAAAACGCGTGCATCAAAATCCCATCGTTATTTTCCCTTCTCCCCTACTAGATGAATTCAGATGGAATAGTCTTTACTTGGCAGATTGCCAAATTACATTCAATCAGTGGTCAAACAGTACGAAACTTTAATTTAATACTTCATGGTTTTGATACAACACCACTGTTATATTTATAAAAGATGGAATTTCATTTTTGTTTAATACATTCTGTTAATAGTTGATAACTCTGATAAGTTTTTACTTTGTTTTTATGAAATTTGGTTTCGATATAACACGGTACACATCTCTTGATTTACATTTATTTCTAAGTCTCGTACAACACGGTTTCGATATAACACGATGCATCGTAACCTGATTTTTCTCATGCACATACATAATTAGTATTAAAAATAAGTAAAAATGTTATTTTTAAAAAAGTCTCGCATAACATGGTTTCGATACTACACGGAACGAATGAACCGTGTTATACGAGAGACACCTGTACTAGAATCAGGGGTGCCCCCTCCCAAGAGCAAGGGCGCACACCCCATAATATCGCGAAGACCCCCCAAAAGAGAAAGAAACCCCTTAAAACACCCCCTCCTCCAAATTTCAATGGCGCAGTCTGCGCCACACCCCCTCCCCCTAGGTGGGTACCCCTGCTAGAATTCGATTGTGACAAATGTTTTATTGGTGTCTTGTGGTCCGAACATTGAAACAAAAGCATTGAGATAGTATTGTTACAAATTCTGTAAATATTAGTTATTTTTGTGATTAATTTGTCGTAATCTAGCTAAATTTGGTGTTTATTAAATTATCTGTCATCTAAAATTATTGTAGGAACGTAACCTGTAAATAGTTTCTTGTAATGAATATACAGCCCCCGTACATTCGGCTGAAGTATACGGCCCCCTCATTTCTGAATGATAAAATTTGTGAATGGAAAGAAATAAGATAACGGACTACGATTTTCGAGAAGTATTTCGAATATTGTGGAAACTTTTCGATGTTTATAAATAGCCGCCGCATGATAAAAAGGCAGTCTCGTCTGAACCGTTGGGCTGAGAGCATTTATTTTGCTCTGTGTATTAGCTCTGTTTATTGCGAGGCATTTCGCTGTTTTGTTTTGCGTATTTGAATGTAAATACGTGTGCAACCGTTGAGTTTACGGTGTTGATTGTTATTTGCCTAATTGCTGATGATTAATTCAGCAGTTGTCAACGATCTTTCCTGTACATAGTGTAAATAAATCTTCTGTGTTTTTCTCAAGAACTGTGTCGTCCTTTCAAGAAAGTTGAAGCTGCACCGGAACCTTTAACAGTATATTTTGTTAAGTAACTTCTGGACTGGTATTGGAAAATAACACACCGAGAGAGTAGAATCGGTGTGAAGTAGAATTTTAGATTTAAATTTAATTTATTGCTTTTAATTTAGATTGCCTATATATTTAAACTTTAACAGGTAAAGATCAGTTGTAATTTGTAATTAAGGTGTTTTTTGTTGGAGGGTACACGTAGTTACTGATGCACAAAAATGGGTGTGTGGGTTGGAAAAGATTGAGGACCCCTGCATCTGCACATGAATTGTAAGCATTTATAAATGGGGTCGTTTCCAAAATTTTAAAAGTATTTTTTTTCTGAAAGAGCATGCCTAAAAAACACAGGATCTGACCATTTTTTAATTTATTTGAGTTTAATATTTTTAAAAAATTTCTTAAATCGGCGAGCTTTCAATGTTTATGCTTCTGTCCGATGACATCACAAATGATGAAATGCCATTCTTTGTTGCCACTCACAGAGCAAAATATTTAATTCGCATCTTTACTCACGTGTATTGGCAACGACAGGGTTGATAGCAAGCGTAGAGCGCAATTTTGATTCGCTTCTTGATTATCATAACGTGGAAACGCGGTACAAAAATGCGCCAAAGAGCATCATTTGTGACGTCATCAAGACCACGCCTTGTTTGAAAAATCGGACATTTAAAATAATTAATTAAAAAATAACTCTTGGGAAAGTGAAAGTTTTTTCTGGGTCCATGTTTTTTGCTTAGTCTATCAGTTTCAGTGGCAAAATGTACTACTTTTGACTAAAGAAAACAACCCCATTGCAATCAATGAACTTGCAGTGAAATCCCATTATATCGAATACTATTACAGCGAAATATCCGTTTCAGTGAAATAAATGTTGAGTCCCTATTCAATTGCTATTACATTGCCTGAACAACAACATTCCTGTCACAACGAATAAAATTTGCGGTCCCTTGTTTTGTTCAACGGTTTTGTTGTAACCGAATTTACTGTATTGTTTTTCTTCCAAAAATGAAAGTTCTATTCAGTGAAAAATAAAATCATACTCGCTTCTTCATCACAAGAAGGTCTCTACTGTTGTAAATTCATAATTTAAATGTTTTCTAAAATCATTTTATTATTAACAGCCCAGTTTGATTTTAAATTGGGTCGTTTCCGAAATTTTAAAAGTAATTTTTGCTGAAAGATTATGCTTAAAAACATAGGATTTAACCATTTCAAAAACATTTTGACACAGTTTAACGCCTCCGCCTTTTTTACGCCTCTGCACGTGACATCACAAGTGATGAAATGTCATTCAGTGGCCATTAGCGCAAGGTGCACGCACAATATATAATTCGCTTCTTTACTCACATGTACTGGCAACTAGTGATGTTCCGGATGTTCGAGGGAAAATAAAAATCTGTATCCGTATCCGTTACTTTTTTGACGGATCTTAAACGGATCATTTCTATTCTAAAAATTTTTAAATGTTTGAATAAAAGACTCTTAAATTCCGTTTAAATTAGGTTTTATTCCCTATTTAAATTATAAGGTATCATTGCAGAAGCCAGTTTGTACCCCCCCCCCCCCCTTGCAAAAAGGAAGGGGAAATAAGTTTTATACGTGTGTATCAGTGTATCTTTTTGTGGCATCGTAGCTCCTAAACAGATGAACCGATTTTGATAGTTCATTTTTCGTTCAAAAGGTGACTTGATCGAAAGTGTTCTTAGCTTGACCTCGTTTTTGTAGATATTAATTAAAAACTGATTTAAAACGTTTTTCACAATTATAGTAGTAAAAATTTACCCGTAAGTTAAAAATGTTGGCCCTAATTGAAAGAACGAAGTTTTCTGCGTTTGATATTTATTTGAAACTTCCAACTTATATACAATAGGAGCTATAATCTTGTTAAGTAAATTTTAAATGCAATTTATATACTCGTGATTGGTAGCGATTTCATAGTCGGAAGATAAAGAGAAAAAGCTCAATGATTTAAAAAATTTTCCTGCTATCAGTTCATATTTGTTAACAAACGTGTGTTCTGACCCGCGAAATTCATCTTAATATGAGGTCGGCTCTCTGGAACATGTTTTGTTTTTTTAATTTTATATTAGTTTTTGTTATTGATTTGGGGTTTCTGTTATTCTTCATTTTTGTTTCTCTCGGCATCCTTCAAAAAAAAAAGTGAGACTACATTCTCTATTTACTGTTTGTAAAGGTGTTCCCGGCTCTGTATTCCGTCGGTAGGAGAAGTTCGGTGGAATGGGTCAGCGCTGCATTTATGCGGAAATAAAATGGGAAAAATTATTTCTAGCCTGCCCAGTAGCAGCTTTACACTCTTGCTCCTGTATCCTACATCTACCGAGTAAGCTAAAAATAATTTTTCACATTCCATCTAAGCATTAACGCAGCGCTGGCCCATTCCTTCCAACTCTCCCTCAATTTTAACGGAGATTTCTTTAAAGAGTAAGTCATAGTATTGATGCCGCAGTTGACATTTTTTGCAGAAACTGCCATTATTCTGACGGGAATACCTTCCGTAACAAATTTTACACTTAGATAGTTGAATTGGGTTTAAAAAAAAAAAAAAATGTGATCCGTATCTGTATCCGCGGATCTTGACACTAATGTTCGGGATCCGTATCCGTGGATCTACTTTTTTAACTATCTGGCATATCACTACTGGCAACGACATGGTTGATAGCAAGCGTAGAGCGCTAATATTTAATTCGCCTCTTAATTAGCATATTATGGAAAGGCGCGTTAGAGAGCAAGCGTAAGCATTTAGCGCGGCAGCGGAGTAGCGCGGCAAAGTACATCACTTGTGACGTCATAAAGATCACGCCTATTGCCAAAATCGCACAATTAAAAAAAATAATTAAAAATTAAACGTCGGGGACATGGAAGTTTTTTTCTTGCTCCATGTTATTTTTTCGCTTTTTTTAAAAATCATTTTTATTGACTAAAAGTCGTACTTTTCACTGAAGGAAACAAGCTCATTGTTCAAACTGAAAAGTTTTCACTTGTTTCTTTTATCCCAATGAGAACTAATACTTTCAGGGGAGGGGGAAAAATGATTTTGTGTTTCAAAATTTGTAATTCAAGAAATTATTGTGGCTAGAAAATCTATATAAATAAAACAAAGAATATATATGTATGCATGTGTGTGTGTGGGTATGTTCCCTATACAAATCCACAGTTTACGTCGGATCTCGACCACATTTGCCAGAGGTACTTGAGCACCCGGGAAGGTACGTAGGGAGAGGGGGGGGGGGGGGGGGGGGTTCAAACGCCAAAAAAGTACCGAACCGTTTGAATTTTAATTTTAGGGCCCGAAAATGGCATTAAATGGCTCTTTAAGTACCCGAAATAGTTATCCGATCAGTTCAAATTTAGCGCTATTCGAAAACCCGCGAAAAATACCCCTTTAATTAAATTATCTCCTTCGAATTAAAAAAAAAAAAGACTGTAAAATTACCGGGAAAAAATTTAAAAGCAATTTTAAGCCTAATGGAAAAAATTTTTTGTCTGAAATTTGTCGTTTGCGCGATCTCATTTTAAATTAGCATGAATAAAATCTTTCAGAAGGTTGCTACTTTCTTTCTCGACTGTGACTAAATAAAATCCTGTTTTTGTTTCGAGGTAAAAATTTCCTCTTTTGATTACCATTTGGCACAATTTATCTTCTTTCTTTTTCTTTTATTTCAAGAATTTTTGTTGTAATTATGGAGGGTTGGGATTAATTTATTCGGGAATTTTTGATTTGCCGTTTTCTTTCTTTAAGAATGGTTATTTTGACGGGAAAATTTACAGTATTTTCCCCCTTTAATTGAAACCTGATTGTTGAACACGCGCACCTGACATAACTTTATTTTTCGAGGTAGACCGTGCAAAGCCGGGCGACGCAGCTAGTAAATAAATAAATTACGCCGTCTGTAACGTCTTAACACTTGAAATCTTCATTTGTAACTTCTTTCCACTTGAAACATGTCAAGGCAACTCCCCATATGCCACAAACCACACCAATCTCATCTCCTTAAGTTCCCAAACAATCCTTACGTAAAAGTATCGATCGAAACTCCCCCGAACTCTGGGGAATTGAGACTGCTGTATGATACACTTCAGGAATTATCCAGTAGTCTGGGGATTTCTTGTCGTGAACGCGGCATTTGATGGGCTTATACTTGTGGAATAACAAACAGAGGTTATTTTTTTTCTTTGTAGGGATTTCTTTAGGTTGTGAGATCGAAGAATATATCAGTCTCTCTTTTTTTCGTACTGTTCCTACAAGTGTGGGCGCCAGTAAAGATTTGTCCACAATGGGGGAAGGGAGGAGGAATTTCCTGCAAGTAATAGACCAAATGTAAAGGCACAGCGATGGTAGGTCACTGTGACCATTCAAAAATTTCCTAATCCGTCAAATTTTGTCTGACGATTTGGCAAAATTAATGTTTGGAAAAAATTTGGAGCTTTATTTGGCAAAAGTATCATTATTCGGAGAAATCTGGAGTTCTATTCGGCAAAAGTATCAACATTTGGAAAAATTTGGAGTTCTATTCGGCAAAAGTATCATTATTCGGAGAAATTTGGAGTTCTATTCGGCAAAAGTATCATTATTCGGAGAAATTTGGAGTTCTATTCGGCAAAAGTATCATCATTCGGAGAAATTTGGAGTTCTATTCGGCAAAAGTATCATTATTCGGCAAAATTTGGAGTTCCGTTCCGCTCTCCCAAAAATTAAGGTTCGAGGCGTTCCTGATCAAATGCTTTAAATTTTTGCATCGACTCATTGTTGAACAATGATTTTTTGGTTTACCCCCAATTTCGCCGATATTTAAAACTCCTCCCACCTTAAATACAGTAAAGCACCGTTTACACGTTTCTCTTTAACACTTTTTTTTTTAATCAATTGTACGTTTTTTTAAGTTGGTCACTACAGAGTCTAATACACATTAACGTATGACTATTATACGTTTTTCATTTGTAAGTTTTTTTCATACAGTCCCTTCAAAAACGTATAAATAGTGCTTCACTGTATATCAAAAGGTATGATTAAACTGAAAAACGGGGGGGGGGGGGGATGGAAATTTCGTGTCGGCGAAACTAGGGGGACACCGATTCTTTAATACGTAAATCATTTCATGTATCAGACAAATTTTTATTTTTAAACCTTTCGAATAACAACTTTTCAGTAATTTTCTCCATACGTAGCACAATTCATAGAATTTGATGTCACAAAAAATTAAGTTCGATTGGCTTCTGTAAGGAAAATTTGACTCATAAGTAAAGAATTGACATCTTTATAGCCTTATTTGTTTAAATCCCCCTCCCCCCCCCCCCTAAGAATACTGAATAAAATGAAAAAAACATTTCGCAGAAAAAAAGAGAAGAAAAAGTTCCTACTAATTGGTAACAAGTTCGATTACAGCTAAACAGAACACTTAAATATTTATGTGACAAGCAACCATAGGCGGATTTACGGGGGTGCCAGGGGGTGCGCCGCACCCCCAAAATTTTTGGTTGGGTTTTGAAAAAAAATTAGTTTAGTATATTTCACTCAGAAACGCAGTTGGGGGAAAAAATTCATAGCTGCTATACTAGTAAATTTACTTAAATCCAGTGTATCACCACACGTCCCAAGTGAAAGAAAAACATAACTGTGCTCATATTAAGAATTAAAGTAAATTTGTCCATTTGGAGGAAAAAAAACCTAATAAATAATTTCATGCAAATAAAGAAACTTCTCAAAGAATTTATTGTGCCGTGTTATTGTGTAGAATAATTGCATGTTCTGTAATTGGGTATTTATTCGTATATCAATACAAATTCTTCTATTTTAAAACAACAATGGCTAATAAAGTCCAAAAAAAAAAAAAAAAACATGGCTATTGCAAGAAACTTGATCAATAAAATCTGCACCGAAATCAACCGAAAACCAAAAATTTTAAGGTAAAATATCAAAATTTTTTGAAAGAGGACTACCGGACAATTTACTGCAGTTGTGCATCCAGAGGGGAGGGGTCACAAAACTGGTGATTCTCCCCACAAAATACTGAGTAGAAGTTTTTTACAAAAATATTCTGTATTATTGAAGAGAAGAAAAGATCTCATTTTTGGAAAACGCAGTTATTTTACGGGAAAAAAAAGAATGTTGGGAAAAAATCTTAATTTCTCTTTCAAAAAGAAATATTGACATATAAATTTTTCAACAGCTTTAGATTATTGGCGGCGAATTGTGTGCCTTCTCGCACAATCCTCTTTCTTTCATATCTACCCCTCCTTTTTTTTTTTCTATTTCGTTTTCATTTTATCTATTGGTCCACAAAATGTTTCTTCTCCAAATCTTGGGCTTCACTTTCGTAAAATTTCCAAGGAAGATCTTCTAATCACCTAAATACATCGAAAATCGTTTAAAATTTCGTTTTTGGAGCTTCAGTTTTGAAAAACTGCAGTGTTCCTAACGTTACCAAATATGGTCTTACACTCATGTGTTTAAGACTTTAATTTTGGAAAATATTCGAACAAGGGCCTCTGACCCCCCCCCCCCCCTTTCTCTATTATCATCAAAGAATGTTAATATTTTGGTTTTGAAAACTACTATTTCGAAACATTTAAGTAGGAGAATCCTTTTTTTTAATACCATGGATTATTGCAGAAGAACTTCATTTTTAGGACTTCAATTTCGAAAATTTTCCCGGGGAGAGCTCCAGAACACCCCGTCCGGTAACAGCATCAAAAATTGTCCTCCGTAGTATTTTTGGAACTTCAATTATGAAAAGTTAAAGAGGTAGCGTGGGGGAGGGGGTTACGTATTTCTATCTGCTTTTCAAAAAATCGATTGGAGGCAGTCTATGAGTCTCATTCATAACCCAAACTATAAATATGGACTATAACCACATTTATAAGACTAAAATTTCTAAAAATAGCCTTGGAGCCACACGTATACCTTTCTTGCCTCTAAAATATCACCAAGAACTGTAAAACTGCGTTTTCAAAACTACTATTTCAAATTTTTTCTGGGGCGTGAATCCCATTCCAAACCAGTAGCTAGATTCACCCATTGCTTCTAATATCGACTTTCGTTTAAGACTTTTTCTGCAGTTTGAAATGTTAAGAATTGCTCATCCCCTAATCTTACTAAATATGGTTTACATCGCGTTTTTTAGACTTAAAAGTGTGTCCCGCCCTAAAATTATTTTCTGATTTCGCCACTGCCTTGTTATTCCGGAAATAGCCCCCCCCCCCCTCCTCAGATCCCTGTTATTGTTGCACCCCCAAATATTTCGGCTTAAATCCGCCTATGCAAGCAACTGCCAAGAAAAACCAGGAACAATCAAGTCTTTCAGAAATAAATAAATAACTTTGCGCGGGGAAATAAATGGCGGAGAAGTAAAACAGCGTTTTGGCGCATAAATTAGCAGATTACTGCAGACACGTGTTTCGGGGATACAAGGAACCCCTTTTTCAATGCAAAATAGTAAGCTGTTGAATGTAAAGACATCCGGTAAAAGCTAAACCAGATGTTTTTACCGGATGTCTTTACATCCAAATGCTCAATATTTTGCATTGAAAAAAGGGGTTCCCTGTATCCTCGAAACACGTGTCTGCAATAATCTGCTAATTTGTACATCAAAACGTTGATTGATTCGTCTTTATTTGAGGATACGTATATTTAATGGCAGTTTCCAGTCCAACGGATGATGATCTTAAGCTTCTTCCGAGGAGGTTAACAGATACAAGATTCTACTGTGTTCACGAGAAAGATAGATTAGATATAGGGTAGACCGAACAGTGAATGTGAACCCTTAAGTGCAATTTTATTTTCAAAAACTCATAGCGTCGTTAAAAATTATAGTATCTAGCAAATGACAGTAAAAATATTTTAGGTGAAGTATGTAATTATTTATAAAAACTTGGAAGAACTTTTATAAATCTGCATCAGGTTTTTTTTTGAAATGAAGGAAAGTATCCCAACCCAGTGAATGAACCAGGGCATGCACAGAAAGTTTGGGGCCCGTCACGAATGACTTTTACGGGCTGCCTCCATATTATTTACCCCCCTACGTCCCTTCATATATTTCACCCCGGAATTTTAAAAATCTCGCCCCCCCTTCAGGCTAGGGCCCGGGCCAACAGGTGTCCCTTCTCCCCCCTCTGTGCACGCCCCTGGAATGAACACCCCAGCCAGTGATCAAACAATGTGGTAAAACTTAAGGCGTGTCGTTACAAGGCTGGGAAAGGTGGAGAAAAGAGGTTAAACACGGCATTTTCCAGTCGTCTTCTGTTTGGAAATTTATAGAGGGAAGTTACTATACTACTGCCAATTTATGTAAGAAAAACACATTTTAAAATCTAATTTTTTCAAAAGAAGTACAAGCTGTCTATTCACTGCTCGGCCTACCCTAAACTAGAGCCGCTGTATAGATAGGCCGACGCATCAGCTTAAGTTTAGCCATTTTGGATCGGATTTTTCATTGTTGCGCTGCTTGGGTTACCACATCAAAGTTTCGGATTTCGCCAAATTTTAAGAAAATAATATTTTATTTTATAAACAATTCACGTGCCGCTAATAATTGATCACAGTGAACAATCACCAACACGATAACTCGCCAGAAAAGACAACCACTCAAACACGCGCTCCGATCCAAAAAGACAGATCTTACGAGCCGACGCATCAGCTTATAAGCTGATGCGTCGGCTCGTATATATAGGGGCCTTACCCTAAACAAAGAATTGAGCTATTTGGAGACGTCAATTACAAGTCTTGCTTGGACGAGAACAAATTAGTACAAAAGAGATGGTGAATGGGAATACTAGTAGTTGACTTTTTTACTTTAAAAAAAAAGAATTAATAAATTTAAAAAAAATTAGTTTGAATTTGTGTGGAGATCTTAAGTTTGAGTTATGTTTTTCGCAATGGGGTCGTTTCCAAAATTTAAAAAAATTTTTTTTTCTAAAAGAGCATGCTTAAAAACATTGAATCTGACCATTTTTTAAATAATTTGTTTAAGTTAAATATTTTTAAAAAAAAATACTTAAATCGGTGCGCTTTCATTGTTTATGCTTCTGCCGATGACAACACAAATGATGAAATGCCATTCAGTGTTGCCATTCACAGAGCAAAATATTTAATTCGCATCTTTACCCACGTGTATTAGCAACGATATGGTTGATAGCAAACGTAAAGCGCAATTTTAATTTTCTTCTTGATAATCTTAACGTGGAAACGCGATAGAAATATGTGCCAAAGAGCATCATATTTGCGACGTCATCAAGACTACGCCTTGTTTGAAAAATCGGGCATTTTGAAATATTAGTTAAAAAATAACTGTTGGGAAAATGAAAGTATTTTCTGGGTCCAAGGTTTTTTTTTTTTTTTTTGCTTATTCTATCAATTTCTGTGACAAAAAGTGCTTTTTTAGACTGAAGGAAACAACCCCATTACGATTTGCGATAGAACTCTACTCGTCGGGTTTCATGTTTCTACTAATGGCTTTATAGCAACCATAATTTGAATTCAAGGCGTCAAAATTCAAATGAATGCCCACTGTTAAAAAAAATGTATTCAAAAATGAAACTCTGAATGTATTCATTTTTTTTTTTTTTTTTTTTTTGAATACAATTGATTCAAAAATGAGTAAATGTGGCTTCAAATACAAACATACGAGAAATACGAGTCATGAAATGAGTACATGTGTTTCTCAAAATTGAACCTTATTGATTCGGAGCTATATTGAGTAATGAAAGTATTCAAAAATGAGTAAATTTTCATTATTTTTGAATACCCATTTTTAACAGTGCCAAGGGCTGGATGCTAGATGTTTTGTGCTCGATAATGTAAGCTGTGTTCTGGAGACTGCTTTCATGTAAAAAGTATTGTGTAAAGTCGAGAAGGTCGCTTATAAATAATTGACTTCCAAGGCAAATGGACGGATGCACTATAAGCATAGAAAATAAAATCAAAGGACGGACGTCCTTCAACGGTCAACTGAAAACAATAAGAAATTCGTGATTGCTCAAAAAAAAAAAAAAAAAAAAAAAAAACGCTAAAATGGCTATTATGGCAAACCTTCGGCCTATCTTTTCCGTGAACATAGTATAGATTGAGGACCAGTCTTTGTGAACTTTTCCGTGCGTTAAATTCCTCTTTCTTTGATAGTTCGGCAACAGTTATATATTGTAACGGATTCGGTGCGACTTCCACTTTCTTGAAATGAAGATACAGTTCTTGATAAAAACACAGGAAATTTATTTACACTATGTACAGGAGAAACCGTTAACAACTGCTAAATTATTCATCAGCAATTATCACACAACACCGTAAACCCAACGTTTACACACGTATTTACTTCCAAATACGAAAACAACACAGCGAAATGCCTCGCTATAAACAGAGCAAAATGCTATCAGTTCGAAATATCAATCGAAACTCCTCCCTTTATCCATCGCTAACGGCTTTTATAAACATCGAAGAATTTTCCACAACATTCTTTCTGCTTCCAGAAATGCGTAGACCGTTTTACAACTACACTTCCATTGATAAAATCAGTGAATGAAATAAGAAAAAAAAAAGAATAAGGGGTTGTATACTTTAGCCATATGTTAAGGGGTTGTATATTCATTACGGGAAACTATTTACAGGTTACGTTACTACAATAATTACTATTTACAGAATTTGTAACATTGCCCCCTTCCTAAGGACTGCACGTCCCGGGCAGTACAATCCCCAGAAAGGGTGCCAAACTTCTATCACAAGTTTACAAATATACACATTAATTAATAACTAACAGATACAGAAAACACAATAATAACAAGAAATATTACTAAACATTAAAAGCAAAAAAAAATTATCTACAACTTTTATGTTATCAACCATGGTTGTTTACGTAATACTCATGAACTATGGCCATAGTATGGGGCTAACCGATCATAATGTACAACCCTAGGTTTTGCATTAGGTGATTTTTGGATCCTCACTACGACGTCATTTAGTCGGTTAAGGACTTTGTAGGGTCCATTCCAATGCGACTGCAATTTGGGTGAAAGACCTTTCCGTCGGATGGGATTCCATAACCAAACCTTGTCGCCTTCGTTGAATTCATGTCCAGTAGACCTTGTGTCGTATCTGGTCTTCATCTTCTCCGCCGCGATGTTGATTCGCTCTCGTGCGAAGTTATGAACGTCTTCCAACCGGGCCTGGAGATCCTGGATGTACTCCTCAGGCGATGAAGGCGCATCCGGAGGACGACCGAAGACGAGATCACAAGGTAGCCGAAGCTCTCGTCCGAAGAGCATCTGAGATGGAGCAAATCCAGTAGTCTCGTGGACAGCACTGCGGTAGGCCAGCAGGAACAAAGGTAGCTTCTTGTCCCAATCCTGTTGATTTCTGGATACCATAAGCGAGAGATTATTTAGGATTGTGCGGTTAAATCTCTCCACCATGCCGTCCGATTGTAGATGTAGTGGTGTTGTCCTAGTTTTCTCAATTCCGAGAATTTGACATAGGCCCTTAAACACAGCAGAGATGAAATTCCTCCCTTGATCGGAATGAATCTGCAAAGGTGTTCCATATCTCGAGATCCAATGTTGGACTAGAGTCTCTGCTACGGTGGTAGCCTCTTGATCTGGAATGGGATATGCTTCCGGCCATTTGGTGAAGTAGTCGATGGAAACAAGAATGTATTTGTTCCTATCAGCAGTTCTTGGTAGAGGACCCAGGATGTCGATCCCAATTCGTTCGAAAGGAGCTCCAACGTTGTACAGATGTAGCTTCCCTCTGCTTCTCTTCTTCGGTCCTTTACGAGCAGCACAGGCGTCACAAGAATGGCACCACTTCTCCACGTCATCCTTCGCCTTGCTCCAGAAGAAGCGCTCCCGAACTTTATTGAGGGTTTTCAAGACACCAAAATGTCCTCCAGTCGCACTACTATGTATTTATTTCAAAACATCTGAAATCCTTGATCGGGGAAGTAGTAACTGCCACCTAGATGTTTTACCGTCGTCAGATTCCCATTTCCGGTGTAGCACGCCGTTCCGTAAATGGA
This sequence comes from Uloborus diversus, assembly GCF_026930045.1. Taxonomy (NCBI): domain Eukaryota; kingdom Metazoa; phylum Arthropoda; class Arachnida; order Araneae; family Uloboridae; genus Uloborus; species Uloborus diversus. The sequence goes on from NC_072736.1 coordinate 162,739,685, forward strand.
GTGAGTTCCATAAAGCCCAGTATCTTTTTGTTGCAGGACTGAAGATGGAAACGTCCTGCCAGCTAGGGCGTCGACTGTCACTTTCCATGAACTCTAAAATTGGATTTATGTCGGGGTCTTCAAGTTGATCGTTTCGAACTTGGTCATCACTCCATGGATCAGGTTCTGATGATGTTGGATTCACTGTCACCTGATAGGCGGTAGGGCTAGTCGTTCCATACTGTTTCTCGATTCGGGAACAATAGTGGCAGTTCTCAGGACAGGGTCTCCTTGATAAAGCGTCAGCATTACCGTGAGATAACCCTTTTCGATGCTTGATCTCCATGTCATATTCCTGGAGCCGCTGTATCCATCTGGCTATCTGGCCTTCCGGATTTTTGAAGTTCAAAAGCCAAGTTAATGAGGCATGATCTGTCCGAAGCAGAAATTTTCGGCCGTAGAGGTAATGATGGAAGTGTTCTACAGCTTTCACTATGGCCAGTAACTCCTTTCTGGTGACGCAGTAATTTCGCTCCGACTTTGATAAGCATTTGCTCCAGTAAGCGATGACATGTTCATTTCCGTCAAATTCTTGGGATAAAACAGCTCCGATGCCCTCGTTGCTCGCATCAGTGTCTAGGATGAAGGATTTTTCAGGCTGAGGATAGGCGAGGATAGGCGTTGATGTTAAAGCCTCCTTCAGTCGTAGAAATGCATCTTCGCATTCTTTGGACCATTCAAACTTTTGCTTGCTCTCCGTCAGCTTATGCAAAGGTCGTGCAATGTTGGAAAAACCTTTTACAAACTTCCTGTAGTACGTGCAGAGCCCCAGGAAACTTCGCAGCTGATGGATGTTTTCGGGACGACTCCAACTCTTGACCGCAGATACCTTTTCTGGATCGGTTTGTACACCTTCAGAAGAGATGATGTGACCAAGGTAGTTCACTTCCCGGCGGAACAAATTACATTTGGACGGGCTTAACTTCAGATTGGCTTCCTTAAGCTTTTGCAGCACCTTCCTAAGATTTGCCAGATGTTCTTCGAAACTGCGTCCCACGATGATAATATCGTCTAAGTAGACCAGACAGGATTCGTAGGAAAGTCCTCTTAACACTGTCTCCATAAGACGCTCGAACGTAGCTGGTGCATTGCAGAGGCCGAAGGGCATCACTTTAAACTGCCATAAGCCTTGTCCAGTTGTAAATGCTGTCTTTTCTCGGTCATCAGGGTGTATCTCAACCTGCCAGTAGCCGCTCTTCAAGTCCAGGGTCGAGAACCACTTGTGTCCGGAAAGAGTGTCCAAGGTGTCGTCTATCCGTGGAAGAGGGTAACTGTCTTTCTTGGTGATTTCATTCAGCCGTCGGTAATCAACACAAAATCTGGTGGAGCCATCTTTCTTTCGGACCAAGACGACGGGAGAGGCCCAAGGACTGGATGAGGGTTCGATTACATCATTCTCCTTCATCTCTTTCAGGAGGGTCTCAACCTCTTCCTTCTTGGCGAACGGTAGTCGTCTTGGATGCTGTTTAATAGGGGGGTGTTCTCCAGTGTAGATCCTATGCTGCGTTAAATTCGTCCGACCCACATCCTCCGATGTAGATGAAAACAGATGCTTGAAGTCGTCCACCAATTGTTCCGCAGCAGTTCTTTGATCTTTCGTTAATGGTGCACTCCCAATTAACTTCGATGTCAAGGACTCAGAAGACACAGTCTCGGGGGAATTGATTCTTCTAATGATGCAGTTTACTGGAGTACAAGTTGCTAACACTTCACCTTTCCGGATATTCCTTGGCCTTTCACTCACGTTGGCGACTCTCACAGGAATTACATCCTTAGAAAGGTCAACAAGCGTAGATGCTACCAGCACTCCTTTTGGGTTATTGCTTAAGTTGGGGTATTCAATGAGTCCAAATCTAAAACTATTGCTTTCTTCAATGGAGCCGGGTATTAATGATTCTGACCTTGAGGGAACTGATAAATCTGTTTGGGCAATTATTTGATGAGCGGATTTTACATCACTTTCTGCGGGAAAGACTGCTATGTCTTCTCTCGTCGAGTGCAGCTCGTTAGTCTTGAAATCGAGGTTGAAGTCATACTTCTTTAAAAAGTCCAATCCGAGAATGAAGGGGTCTATGATAGCAGCAACGAATGCGGTATGATGGTAAATGGCATTTCCAAACACAATTTCTAAGTTCACTTTACCTTCAATCTCGATCTTGTCACCTGTCACAGTTTGGAGGGTAACGCAGGGCGGCGTCCACAGAATGTTGAGTCCAAATTGACGAGCCACATCTGTTCTAATGATCGTAACATTGGCTCCAGTGTCAATAATCAGTTCGCAGGGAAACCCGTTTACATATGCGTAAACAAACAGTCCATTACTGCCGCCACTCGTCGATGAAATCTGGAAAACTTTAAGATGGGGCTCATTCCAATTTGGCGACCTCCGCCCCGCGAGATTGCCATGGCTTAGTTTTCCTGGACCTGCGAGGGAGAGGTGCTCTTCCCTCTGGTTTCTTGGCGAGCTTCACAGTTTCTTCGTAAGTGACCCTCGCCGCCACATTTCCAGCACTTAAGTGATTGTCCATTTTGGTACTTGGGAGCCGAAGTCCTTTTGACGATTCCTGCAATTTCTTTTATTTGCTTTTCCAGTTCAGCAAAGCGTGACGAAACCGGATCAGGCTCATCAGTTTTGACGCCGCGGATCGAATGGCGATCCTTGCGGGTTGCTTGCTGGGCGGCCTCCAACTTCATCGCATACACAACAGCAGAATTCAGGTCTTTGACATCCGCCATCCGTAGAGCTTTCTGGATTTCCGGATCTCGAACCCCGTCGATGTAGTAGTTGAGTGCCAGGTTGTCCCGAACATCCGCAGGACAGTCGCAAAAAGCAAGATGAGACAGTCTTTCGATGTCCGCCGCGAGCTCTTGCAGGGTTTCTCCGGTTCTCTGGAAACGGGACTTCAACTGGAGTCGGCTGAAATCTTTCTGGCACTTCTCACCGAAGCGAAGCTCCAACGCAGATGTGAGGGCGGCGAAATCCAGGCGCTGGCCGTCCGGAAGGTTCTGAAGAATGTCCGCTGCGTCACCTCTCAGGGATGCTGCAAGATGGCAGGCCTTGGTAGCAGAGTCCCATCCGTTCGCTTCCGCCACTATCATGAACTGAGTTTTGTAAACCTGCCACGAAGTTTTCCCATCAAATGTGGCCAGTTTAATGGACGGTCGAGCAACCGATGTGGGAGCGCCAAACTGTACAGAGCTGCTTTCCGCCGCCAATCTCCTTTCCAGGTCTTTAAAGATGTCTTCTTTAAGTTGATGAAATTTTCTATCTTCTTCTTCCAGTTTATTTTCTGCAGCATTGCATCGGCCTTCCACGGAACTTAATTTTTCTTCAAATTTCTCTTCGATAGCATCAACTCGATGCTCTATCTCATTAAATTTATTTTCCATCACAGTCTTTACCGAAGTAAGATCGTTTTTAATTTCCTCTTGGTTAGAAACTAGGTCATTTTTCAGCACCGTTAAATCACTTTTCAATTGGTTTTGATTAGCCGCCATATCATTTTTTAATTGTTCTTGATTAGCTGCCATATCATTTTTTAATTGTTCTTGATTAGCTGCCATATCATTTTTTAATTGTTCTTGATTAGCTGCCATATCATTTTTTAATTGTTCTTGATTAGCTGCCATATCATTTTTTAATTGTTCTTGATTAGCTGTAAAACTTGCAGTCAAGTCACTTTTTAATTGTTCTTGATTGGCTGTAAAACTTGCAGTCAAGTCACTTTTTAATTGTTCTTGATTAGCCGCCATATCACTCTTCACAGAGGTGATTGCGTCAAGAAGTTGTTTTAATTGTTCATCCATTGCGCGAGTAATCACCATAAAAATAAAGTCCTAATTCAAAAAAAAGTCTTTATGAAAAAATGTCCAAAGTCACACTTACTCCAAGAAAGTCCAGAAGAAGCCCCACGTTGGGCGCCAATTGTAACGGATTCGGTGCGACTTCCACTTTCTTGAAATGAAGATACAGTTCTTGATAAAAACACAGGAAATTTATTTACACTATGTACAGGAGAAACCGTTAACAACTGCTAAATTATTCATCAGCAATTATCACACAACACCGTAAACCCAACGTTTACACACGTATTTACTTCCAAATACGAAAACAACACAGCGAAATGCCTCGCTATAAACAGAGCAAAATGCTATCAGTTCGAAATATCAATCGAAACTCCTCCCTTTATCCATCGCTAACGGCTTTTATAAACATCGAAGAATTTTCCACAACATTCTTTCTGCTTCCAGAAATGCGTAGACCGTTTTACAACTACACTTCCATTGATAAAATCAGTGAATGAAATAAGAAAAAAAAAAAGAATAAGGGGTTGTATACTTTAGCCATATGTTAAGGGGTTGTATATTCATTACGGGAAACTATTTACAGGTTACGTTACTACAATAATTACTATTTACAGAATTTGTAACAATATCATTTAATGTCGAATTGTGGTACAAGAAGAGACACCTCTTTTAACTATTGGAATGCCTTTTTTTAATTGAAAACATTTCTAAAAGTACTAAAAAACTAACACCTTGAAGAACGAAGTTCGCCAAATGAAATAACCTGAACAGTAAACGCCAGCTATTGCTCCTACTGCAAATTATAGAAAACTGATGCAATACCCGATAGCGAATTTGTGATACACTACCTTCAATTTTCTTCACTCTAAAAATAGCACTTTCGTTTAAAAGAAAGAAAGAAATTTAATCGATTTCAAGTATTACCATCTTTTATAAAAATTCTAGAGACATATAAAATCCTCAAAACTTATTTGAAATTTAAGTAAAAATGCAGTGGAATAAGAACTTAAGATTTTCTGCTAAACGCTCTGCTATTGCTTTTATCCGCTAAAAAATCGATTTATATGAATCGCAAAATACGGAAGTAAGGCAAAGGGAAATTAAGTAATTCCCTTTTGGAAGTTTGAAAGTGGAAAACTGAAGAAAAAGCGTTTTCTTAGAATTGTTTTTAGGAGATGTTCTTAAACAAAATGGTTACTTTTATCTGCTTTTAATAAAAAGAGCTTTTTTCCCGCGATAAATTTATGAGCAGCATTTTGCTTGAAATTTTTCTCCGTTTTTTATGCAATGGCAGATTTGATTTGAAATTGAAATAGAATTGTTTTTTAATTTAAAGATAGGATTGCATATTGCGAGGATAAAGAGAAATAAACTAAAAGTTTAAACTGCATATTTCCTCAATCGCAAGCATTAGATTGAAATGTGGTTGAAGTTAACGAGTTTGAAAATTAGAGAAGTAACTTAGCAGAAAACTTACCTTCCAGTCATGAAGCTTAAACAATAAAATTCAAATTTTATAAATTTAAAATTAGAAAAGGTACCCAAACAACAAATTATACTAAATATTTTTTAGTGTCTTTGACTTGGGAAAAAAAAAACGAGCTGATTTGTACATCACATGACTTCCTTTTGCTCCTATTTTAATGTCATTTTCCCATGATTGGCAATTTTAATGTGATTCAATAGTTTACTCTCTAAATATCACCACCAGTGGCGAAATTGAAACAAGATTTCAAAAAAAATCGCCAAATTTGTCGCTAAATTGGCGACAAAACTAGGCGACCAAAAGACTGGCGATCTATCGCCAAGTGTCAGCCATATTATAACACCACTTGATGATACATCGAAATTAACAATGATTTCTCCCCAAAAAGGAGCAAAAGACCCTTTTAGAAACACCTGAATGCAACCAAAAAGAGAGGTGCACAACTAGACCCCACTAGGAGTCTACGTTCCGAATTTCAGCTTTCTAGGACAAACCGTTCTTGAGTTATGCGACATACATACACATATACGGACGTCACGAGGAAAGTCATTGTAATTAACTCGGGGAATGTCAAAATGGATATTTCGGGTGTTTATACGTTCTTAAGCACTTATCCGCGTGTGGTCGGGTTGAAAAAAAAAAACTCAACATTAATTCGGGGGTGAGCAAAATGGAAATTAAGGCCGAATTTTGAGTGAAAACTTTTTCGCGAATACAATACTTCCTTTTTTGTAAAAGGAAGTAAAGTGGATGGGCAGTGCGGAAAAGGTGCCATTGGTGGAGCAAAGTGTACATAAAAAATTTGAATTTTTTCTGACCATTTCTTGATCTGCCGCAATGAAGTTGAGGTTTCGGAAAAATGGTGTTTTTTCATGTTTTTAGCCAAAATTAGTAAAAATAGTATGTTTCTATTTTCGATGATGAGTTTCGCGGAAAAAATGCCATTGGTGGCATTAAACTCTCATAAATATTTTGAGGTGTGTGGTACAGTTCTTTCCTTTGCCACAAATGAGTAGAAGTTTTACTAATTTTCAGGTTTTTTAACGTTTTCAATAAATTTTCTCAATTAGTACAAATTTTGTTTTCGCCATATTTCTCTGCCATTATTATATAGTTTTATCACATGTATTGCATTTTTAGATGCGAGGTGTGTCATAAATTAACTGCTTATTGCGTATAAAATTTTAAATTTGAAATGTGCTATTCGAAAACTTTGTGGAGTTGCATTCAAAATTAAGGTAAACAGCACAGAACTCAACAAAGAACTAAAGATGGTGTGATGTACAGAAAATTTCTGCTTGTACTCTCAACAGACAATTTTTTCTACACTGTTTTAGGTAATAAAGCTTTTTTCGAGTTGAATTTCTGCCCTTTAACGCTTTTACTTCTGTTACAGTATTGCTACAATGAAAGCATCTTTTCCTTCGTAGCCATCTGCAATTTCCATGCTATTTTAGGAGTATTCCATTTACTATACAAATGGAGTAGGACTTCAGGCTCTAAAATTGTTTCTAATACAGTAAGCTCCTGGGTTGGCAAAAACCCGGGTTTTTTTTAAAAAAGCCCATGGACCCAGGGTTTTTTGGGTTTTTTTAAATAAAACCCAAAAAACCCAACTAAAGTTGGGTTTTTTAAAAGAAATGTGGGTTTTTTGTCTTTTTTAAGGGAAAATGTGGGGGTACTTGTAGCATATTGTAGCGTAAGTGTATAGACAAAGTGCAAAAATTGTCTTCGGGTAAAAAAGCTGGAAAACTAGTTTAAATTCAGCATATTCTGAAGAAAAGTATAAAAGACTACAAAACCCAAGAATGGTGAAGTCTCAGATTTTTTTTAGTTTTCATTATTACCAACAGTTAAGGCAAAGTTACTTCTCCAGTGATAAAATCTATTGTTCGTTTTTAATTACATTTTTTTTTTTTTTTGCATTTTACTTTATTGTATATCATTTTGTTATGCAAAACTACTGTAGAACCTCAAGTAGTTTAAATCACTTTTTACTGAATTCCAGCTTAATCAACACATTTCTTTGAATTGAATGTTGCCTGTTTTTCTATTTCTGTGTACAGAGTAAGAAATATTAAACTTTTTCGAAGATAATGAAAATACTGTACATCCTGTTCTGTTTTCTGTTGAAAGTTTGAAAAACCTGTTAATTTCTAAAAATATACCTAGTGTTTATTCGAGATTTGTGACGTGTTGGTTTGCAGAAAATAATTCACCTGAAAGCCTTTTAACTAGAGTAGTTTCCTCTGTACAATCTACAAATATTGAGAAAATCAGACGAGACAGGACTCAGTCAAGATAATTTGAGTTATTTATTGACCAGTTAAAGAAAAAAGTTAAATATATTTATTTAAAATCTTTGAAGTATTTTTTTTATGCTGTTAAGTGTTAAGAAATACTATTAAAGTTCAAAATTCATTTTTTGTGTTCATTGTCTGTGATGAAGAACAAATAAAAAAGAAATTTAAATAATGAAAGTATTTAAATTAATTTTTTTTAAACTTCTCAGAAAATTTTAAAAAAACCCAAAAGTGGGCTAAATAATGGGTTTTTTTAAATGGGTTTTTTCAAAAAAAAAAACCATTGGGTCCAACCCAATTGGGTCCAATTCGGCCAACCCTGGTAGGCTCTCTGTTTAACGACGTTCTATTTAACGACTTTCTCTATTTAACGACGGCTTTTCACGGTCCCATATGGTCCACGATAGTGTTAAAAGCATTCTATTTAAGGACGCTTTCTACTTAAGGACGCTTTTTTGTGGTCCCTTGAAAGTCGTTAAACAGAGAGCCAACTGTACTATGTTTATTCCAGTTTCTTGTGACGAAAGACGTTTCGTGATTCGAGGTTGACTGATATTGGTTGAGAATCAAACCGGAGCATATCGTCGTATTCAGTTAACCTGAATTTTAATTTTGGAACCTTAAACCTTCAACACTCGAATTTCTTGATATTTGTTTCTTCTTTTAATTGCTATCTATTGTGACAAAGTATGTAAATATTAGTTATTTTTGTGATTAATTTGTCGTAATCACGCTTAATTCGGCGTTTATTAAATTATCTAAAATAATTGTAGTTACGTAACCTGTAAATAGTTTCCTGTAATGAATATACAGCCCCTATACATTCGATTGAAGTATACGGTCCCCCTATTTTTCATTGATAAGATTCGTGAATGAATAAAAAGAAGATATAGAAATGCGTAGAACTTAGTAGGATTTTCTAGAGATTTCTTCGCTCGGTATAAAGCGCCGGGCGTCTTGTGAATGAGTCAGTTTCGATTGAGAATTTGTACTGAGAGTGTATTAGCTCTGTTTATTGCGAGGCATTTCGCTGTGTTGTTTTTCGTATTTGGAAGTAAATACGTGTGTAACCGTTGAGTTTACGGTGTTGTGTGATATTTGCTTAAGTGCTGATGATTGATTTAGCAGTTGTTGACGATCTTTCCTGTACATAGTGTAAATAAATTTCCTGTCTTTTTATCAAGAACTGTGTCGTCCTTTCAAGAAAGTTGGAAGTCGCACCGGATCCGTTACAATACGTTCATTTTCGCCGATAAACTGGATATTAGCCTTTCCATGTAATAGATGGTCAGACAGTACTGTAGTCTCTAAGTTGTACAATAATGTAGTATGTTGGAACATTTTTTAAGGACACTGCATATTGTTACAAATTCTGTAAATAGTAATTATTTTTATGATTAATTTGTCGTAATCTAGCTAAATTAGGCGTTTACTAAATTATCTTTCATCTAAAATTATTGTAGCAACGTAACCTGTAAATAGTTTCTTGTAATGAATATACGGCCCCTGTATATTCGGCTGAAGTATACGTCCCCTCATTTCTGAATGATAAAATTTGCGAATGGAAAAGAAATAAAACAACGGTCTACGATTTTTCGGGAATCTTGTGGAACATTTGAGAGTTCTCTTTCGGTGTGTATAAAAAGCCGTTACGCATGATAAAAAGTTGAGTTTCGATTGAGAATTTGTACTGAGAGTGTATTAGCTCTGTTTATTGCGAGGCATTTCGCTGTGCTGTTTTTCGTATTTGGAAGTAAATACGTGTGTAACCGTTGAGTTTACGGTGTTGTGTGCTAATTGCTTAAGTGCTGATGATTGATTTAGCAGTTGTTGACGATCTTTCCTGTACATAGTGTAAATAAATTTCCTGTCTTTTTCTCAAGAACTGTGTCGTCCTTTCAAGAAAGTTGGAAGTCGCACCGGATCCGTTACACTATTTATTCAATTAAGATTCATCACAACTTTTTAATACCTTGGTTGTCGTCAATTTCCATTGCTGTGGTAGCACTGTTGTGAATTCTTAGGAAGGCCATGTATTTACTTTTCTAAATCCCTTTGTATACCTTTGTCGTTTCTTTAGGCGAATCATATGGGCAAATCCATTAATAATACAAAAAGTGCGAGACATCCTAAGGAATCTTTGGATTTCGAGGTACTTAAGTGCAAGCAAAGAGTTCTGTAGGCAGCTGTGAACCACCTAGACTACGTAATAGGCCCTGGTTGGCTGTCTTGTAACTCTAGACAGCCCAGTTGTACAACTATCAATTATGTGATTTTGGTCTGCGCTCAAATTTTCAGTCTTTTCCTTTTCTTTAGTCAGCTTGGGTTCGATTGGGCTAAAACGTTCTTTGGTTCAGTACTTTCTTTACCTTATTTATCAGGTGTCGGACCAGGAGTTCGTTCGTATGAAAAAATGTACACCAAATGTTGCAGTTCTTTTTTATTTCTTGCTTTTTTTAACACCTGCAATGACATCGTTATTTTTTTGTTTTTCTTTTCATGTTCTTACAAGAGTGCCGTTTCACGCGACAGTTTTTAGATAAGAGATAATAACATTGTTCTTATTTAAAAAGATTTACCAGTGTTTAAGAACGAATACTGCGTTACTGCCGTTGGTTTTGAACGCTAATCAGAGAGCTGCATTAAGTTTTCTAATAGCATATTTTAAATTTAAAAATCTTTACGCAATAAGTAGCTAATTTATAACACACCACGCAATCTAAAAATGCATCACATGTGATAAAACTGTATAATTATGGCTGAGAAATATGGCGAAAACAAAGTTTTTACTATTTGAGAATTTTTATTGGAAATGTTAAAAAAAACTGAAAATTGCGAAAACTTCCACTCATTTGTGGCAAAGGAAAAAGCTGTACCACACACACCAAATTGTTATGAGAATTTAATACCACCAATCGGACCTTTTCCACGAAACTCATCATCGAAAATAGAAACATACTATTTTTACTAATTTTGGCTAAAAACATGAAAAAACACCATTTTTTCGAAACTTCAACCCAATTGCGGCAAATCAAGAAATTGTCAGAAAAAACTAAAAATTTTTATGTGCACTTTGCTTTACCAATGGTACCTTTTCCGCACTACCCATCATCGAAATTTAAAAAAAAGTTGCTTTTCGGCCCACCCTAGTGTTTAAGAGTCTATGTATGTTTGTTCCTTTGTGGCGTTGCAGAGGGTAAACGCTTTGGCCAGTTTTTGGGATTCTTACGTCAATCGCTTTGTCTTAACCTTGGGAGTGTCACTAAACACATGACAGTAGTCAAAATTCACCATATCAACAACCACTCGCCATATTCTCAGTTCGGGATCGTGTCGCACGCTACCTGCGTGCTACACAGCGTGCGACAAATGCAGGTAAAGCTTGACCGCGAAGAGAAGGCGGCTGACCTTGAAGCAAACACATCATTTGTGTCGTTTGTAATAGGTTGATTGTTATTAATTTGTGATAGATAGTATCAGTAACAACGACTCTCACTTTTAGGTGCTTTCTGGTTGATTCCACCTATTACAAATGATACAAAATGAGGTTTCGCTTTAAGGTCATCCGCCTTCTCTTCCTAGTCAAGCTATACCGTTTTCACTGCCTGAACTTTTTGTTTACTTAGTCTACTCATTCGATTTTCATCTCAAACATGTTACATTTGGGTTTGTCATGATTGAGGGAATTGAGTTTCGCGACGTGTACTTTCTTGACGGGCTTTTTACTTTCTTCTATATCTAATATATAAGAAAGTATTGGATTCGTGCAAATTTTCGAACTTCGAATTTTGACGGATTCGAACGTTTTGAGGTGTGCTGAGTCCATTTCGACTATTTTTGGAAAATGTCTGTCTGTCTGTGTGTGTGTGTATGTGTGTGTGTCACGTCTGTGTGTGACCAGTTTTTTGTGGCCGCTCTACAGCAAAAACTACCGCATGAAATCGAACGAAATTTGGTACACATATGTGCTCCTATGTGAAGTTGTGCCCATTGGTTTTTGGCGCGAATTCCTCCAAGGGGGGTAGAGCAATGGGACGTTTTTTGAGTTACGCGTGCTTGCTATTAATCAGGAAGTAACTGGCGGAATCAAACAAAATTTGGTCCATATGTTGCCAGTAACAGGAACAGGTGCTGATTCAATTTTGGTGTCAATAACTCAAAGGGGGGTTGAGCTATAGAACGTTTTTTTGTCGTCAATTGTGACTGCTGTATCTCAAGAAATAATGAACGGAATGAAAGAAAAATTTATCATCAAGTTGCCCTTAGTGGGTATAAGAGCTGATTTTATTTTGGTGTCAACAGATAAAAAGGGGGTAGCGCAATCGCCCGTTCTTTTTTTCCATTATGAGTGCCCTATCTCAAGAAGTAATGCTACGCTCTGGTTGAAATTTGGAATATATGTGAATCCATATGTAAACAGGCTTTGGTTCAATTTTGACGCCGATCGCTCCAAGAGTTGTTGATTTTTTTTTTTTTTTTGCGAATAAAAATAGCTTTATTAATGCAGCAATAAGAAAGATAAATCGTAATAGATTGTCGTCTGCGTATTTCTCGTGATTTTAATTGTATGGAAATGATCGGAAATATTATCTCAATGATTTAAAATTTTTAACTGTTGCCATCTTATGTTGTTAATAAATAAAATATTTGTAATTATTCAAGCAAGGCTTTTAAAATAACTTTCAATTTTCGCTCTTTGCTTTGCTTTTGTAATAATTCAGACATTGGGATGGTCGCCAAGTTTTTGCACGCGTAATTTTGTTTTTGTTGGGAATATTGCTTCCTCATTAAGCATAGAGAGGGATCAGAATTACAAGAAAGATATGGAAGAAAGTTTCGTAATGGCCACAACATACTAGTTTAGTTTTGGGAGGAAGATTTTACTGATGACTTTTCCGCGCTGTTAATATAGCTGTAGTTGACTTATAAGTTCGCGCATTTTCGCTAATGGTCAAGCATATGTAGCTTTAGGCGGAGTAAGGTCCCTAGAGGGACTAATATTCAGTAGTTTAGACCACCATTAGTTACTTAACACTCCGTCGGGCGCAATATGTTGTAGAACACGATCGGGCGCATTTTGCCTGGGAAGCACACTTTGATCTACTGATCTTTTCTACGCATGTTTACATTTTCTTGCGAAAAAATTGTCAACTATAAACACCAAAGAAGGGAAATAAAACAGCTTTTCATGATTTTCGAATGTAACAAGTTTATTTGAGAAAATGAATATACATTTTTCCATGAGCTATTGAGGGGGCGTGGCTAACTAAAGAATTCGAGGTGTGCCTAATAGATCAGTTGCGCCCGACGGAGTGTTAATAAACCTCACGATACAAACTCTCTCAATAAAATGACAAGATTGCGAAATTTACTGTCCTATAATCATAATAACTAAGTTAATGAAAATTAACTAAAAAGTGTAAAATAAAAAAAATAATTATTAAATAAAAACAAGAAACCGACTGCGTAAAAACCGAAAAACCAAAAAAATATAAGCCCAGTAGTTTAGAATGTTATTAAGTACTACTGAATGACTACAACATTTAAATTATTTTATTATCGATACACACATCAGAGAAATCATAAATTCAAAAGCTGAATAAAAGGATCAACAGTCGGGGCCCATTCAGATTTTACGGGTTTCCTTGATTGGTCGAAAAGGAATGGGCCCTGACTGTTGATCCTTCTATTCTGCTTTTGAATTTATGATTTGTCTTATGTTTGTATCGATTATAAAACTATTTTAAATGTTGTAGTCATTCAGTCGTATTTAATAACATTCTAAACTACTGGGCTTAAAGTTACCGGATCGAGTTCAGCCTTGGCATAATAAAGTCTTTCCCTGCATGTTAAACATTAAAGAAACACATAATCAACTTATCATGCCGTGGCGCGAGCTTCATTGTTGAAACACGCGGGTTACTCTATCATCGGATATTATTTATATAATGATGAAAAGTTTGCATCTGTTTTTCAGAAAACAATTTCTGAATACTGTAAAAGCACTTATATTCGCGAGGCTTTAATTTTCACGAGTGCATTTACAATCGTGAAAATTTAAGCCTCACGAAATATTTCAACTCAATATATTTATCAATTTTCGGTTCTGCTCATACAAAATTCGCGAAACTTTCAGCTCGCGAAACCACCACTATCTTATTTTCGCAAAAATTACAGCTCGCGAAAATACACACTACTTTATTCCAAACTTGTGACCAATTGTGATTTTCGATTAGTAACAGTTTGAATAAAGCAACAGGCCACTCTTGTCAGCTTTGCGGGCCGCATGTGGCTCTCGGGCCGTAAGTTGCGCACTACTGTTCTCTGAAGTTACTGTTTGGAAACACTGTTTTCTAAAATTACTGTTTGGTTTTTTGAAGTTGTTGAAATTTTTTCTTATATTGGAATATCCTATGTGATATCATAGAAACCTTGTTGTTGTTGTTGTCGTGTGCCAGATAGACTGGCAATTTGGTGTGCGCTGCTTCACCTTTCCAACTGTACCGCAATTTGGTGTGCAGTCCGACTCCTACAGTACACACATGCCATAAGGACCCGTTTATAGGGTAGGCAACCCCCCATTCATAGCATAACAACACATTCACACTAAGAACGGACAAGGGCAGGGGAGAGAAAGTACGTCCATGCCCGAACCGGGATTCGAACCCGGACTTTCCTGTCGCAGTCATACTTCTCTAACCACTAGACAAGGCAGGCGGCATAGAAACCTTGTGATATTATGAAGTCAAAAGGAGGAGTTTTTAATGTTATGCTTAAAATTTTTGAGCAATCACGATTGCTTATTGTTCTCACTTGACTATTTTAGACGTTCCTTTGATTTTTCCCACCGCCACCCTCCGCACCATCACCGGCGACGGGCTCCTCACGATGCTGCACCTTTAGCGAAAGCCGTCTCCAGGTTGCATCCATGTCCTACACACACGCGCATACATACACAACTACATACACACACACAAACACATACACCTACACACACATACACCTACACACATACACACATACAAACACACACGCATACATACAGACACACACATACACACACAAAAATATACACACACATACGCACATACACACACACACACGCATACATACAGACACCCACACATACACACACAAAAATATACACACAACTACCCACACATTCATGCCTGCACACAGACACAAACACATATGCCTACACACACATACACATACCCCCCCCCACACAGAAACAAACACACATGCCTACACACACATACACATAACCCGTACACACATACACATACTCCCACACACGAACACACACGCCTACATACACACACTCGTGATTGCGAGAAACATAATTTGAATTCAAGATGTCAAAATTCAAATTTATTTTTAATTTCTGCTTTAAATCTGCACTACTTTTATTAAAATACTAGTGGCACCCGCACGGCTTCGCCCGTAATAGAAAAATTAAAGGTCTTTTGGTTCGCTTGTATATTTACAAATAATGTATGGTGAATTTTCTCGCCAATTGGCTTGTACCGACGTTACGGTTCCACGCTATGATCTTTTCGTATCTCGCCAATTGGCTTGGGCACATGTTACGGTTCCACGTTATGATAATTTCGTAATTTATGATAGTTTTTTTCTTAAAATTGGAATAAAAAAAGAACCACATCGAATTTTTGAAAAATCGCTTCGAGGTGCACACCCCCATGCTACATACTAACTTTGTGCCAAATTTCATGAAAATCGGCCGAACGGTCTAGGCGCTATGCGCGTCACAGACATCCAGACATCCTCCGGACAGAGAGACTTTCAGCTTTATTATTAGTAAAGAATATACTTTGCATTTCATTTTTGATGTGGCTCATGGTAGCCCTAAACGGCAGGAAAACTTTGAACCAGGCTAACAGTTTTCTTTAAATGGAACTCATAAAGATTACTTCTTAGTTTAAGATAAAAGTAAACGAGCTGATGTGTGCATCACATGACTTCCTTTTACTCCAATTTGATGTCATTTCCCTATAATTGGTAATTTTAATGTGATTCAATAGTTTGCTCTCTAAATATAAAAAAAAGTGGTCAAATTAAAACCAAATTTAAACAAAAAAGAAAAATCGCCAAATTTTTCGCCAAATTGGCGATAAAACTTGGCGACCAAAAGACTGGCGATATATCGCCAAGTGTCAGCCAAATTATAACAGCACTTGAGTTTACATCGAAATTAACAATGATTTCCTCCCCCCAAAAGGGGCAAAAGACCCCTTTAGAAACACCCGAATGCAACCAAGAGAGGAGTTGCACTACTAGGCGCCACTAGGAGTCTACGTACCGAATTTCAACTTTCTAGGACATACCGTTCTTAAGTTATGCGAGGCACGTACGTACGTACATACAGACGTCACGAGAAAACTCGTTGTAATTAATTCGGGGATCGTCTAAATGGATATTTCAGGCGTTTATACGTTCTTGTTCTTAGATATATATGCACGTGTGGTCGGGTCGAAAAAAAAACTCAACATTCATTCGGGAGTGAGCAAATTGGAAATTAAGGTCGATTTTTAAGTGAAAATTTTTCCGCGAATACAATAGTTCCTTTTTTGTAAAAGGAAGTAACAATAGTTTATGGGATTTTCGTTTGTTTTATGCTAACAAAAAATGCAACAAAACTACCAAAATAGGAGTGGGGAAGTTTGTAACAATAGAAATTGTGGATCAAATATAGTGTCTACACTGTCGAAGCAAACAAACACGAACAAAACCATCTGATCGCACTTTTTGATAAAATGTCTCCAAGGATTACTGATCTCTCGTGGCATATTTGACCGAATTTCTGCCACGAAACTGTGACAACAGCAAATTATACAACCCAGGGGCGCAACCAGAAAATATTTTCAGGGGTAGGCACAATTTTTTTTTCACAACACTCTATCAGCGTTCCTCTCTCTTTACATCAATAATTTATTATTAATATTATTTAGTAAAATTCCTCAAAATTGTATAAGTTTTGAAATTTATTCAAAACCTGTTGCAAAAACATTAATTGTTCTTATGCCAGAATTGAAATCACGTTAAGATTAAACTTTAAAGTACTTGAAACAACAGTACGGAGGTAAGTTGTTCAAATTAAAAAATGGAAATCAATACTTGTTATTACTTCGTTTACTATATTAATGAAATAAATCAAAATTCACACGAATTTTTATCACCAAAAGCTCTTAACTATTCATATTTTTAAAATCATTCAAGGAAAGAAAAAAAAAAAGGGAACATGTTAAATTGGCATGAAATCACTTAAAAATACAACAAAATAGTCAATAACATCACTTACACAATCCTAAATATCCACATTGCATATGAACACTTATAAAATTGTCTTATTGTCTACAATCCCTGCTTACTTTGGAACCACTTCGTTTTCTCAAAGCGCGTTCATCTTCGTTCGAATAATAAAAAAAGAGTATTTTGGAAAATTGTTCAAATTAGCGTTCTGGGGGGGGGGGGGGGCACGGGCCCTGTGGGCCCTCCCCCTCGTTGCGCCCCTGATACAACCTCTTGGGATGAAATGTCACGGCTAAGCTTCTTGGCCTGTCAATGGAATAACAAACATTGCTCGAAGTGTCGGTGGAATTGTGAATTTGAATTGACTTTCGTGGCGGTCAGGGCCGTAACTAGACTTCTGTTTCTTGGAGGGTTTTACTTAACACATTCTCGTGAAGTTTACAGTAAGCTCCCCGATTATCCGCTAGCGGATTATGCGCGGGGCGGATTATATCAGGAACATGCATTTTTGCAGCAAAAAGCAAATACCAATAGCTGTTTTCTTGTCTAGAAACTGTAAATTTAATCTCGGTTGGTTTTGTTTTATTTATATAACTAGTGGTACCCGCAGGGCTTTGCCCGTAGTAGAAAATGAAAAGGTCATTTGGTTCGCCTCCATATTTACAAATAATGGATGATGAATTTCTCGCCAATATGGCTATGTTATATGGCTCGCCCATGTTACGGTTCCACGTTATGACAACTTGGTAATTTACTCGTCCATCTTATGATAATTTTGCTCGGGAAAATGTTCTCAAAATTGGAATAGAAAAAGAACAAAATTGAATTTTCGAAAAATCGCTTCGAGATGCACACCCCCATGCTACAATCCATGTGCAAAATTTCATTAAAATCGGCCGAACGGTCTAGGCGCTATACTTGTCACAGACATCCAGACAAACAGACAGAGACTTTCAGCTTTATTATTAGTAAAGAAGATTATTTTTTGTGCTTCCTTCATCGTACATACTTTTTTTTTTTAAATTGATTTTAGGTTCTGTTGTGCAAAAATACAAAACATTTTTACTGTTTGTAATATTACGCATCAACACACAGCTAAGTTTTTGAGAAGGGACAATTTTTATCTTCTTTTCAATTGTAATGTGAGCGTTGGTGATCCGGTCCCCCCTTTCTGTTTTCCACGATGCTAAATGGTTATTCAAAGTACAAAGCGTGAAAATACGCTTGACTCAAATTTTGAGGCGCACTTTCGGTTTTCAATACTGCCGTGCTAAGCGCAAAAGTCGTATCTGCAGCTGAGGTCAAACCGAAAAACTGCTATTTAAAGTTTTACGCCTCCATGTATTTGATCCAGATTTCACTTTTTTAGATTTTTTTCAAAAATAGTTCTAATTCACAAATGACAATAAAACATTGCATAGGGGTAAAACATCTTATAAAGAACCACCTCGTGACAATAACTCAATTTTGACAAAAAAGTGTAGATACCACTTTTGTACTTAGCACGGCAGAATACGTAAAATGCGCTTAGAGAGATGCTAAAAATATCTCTGTTCGTACATATATTGTACGCAAGTAAAATTATTTTAATGCATCGTTTATTAATATTTAGTAAAAATTAAAAAGCACGTTTTTCAAGTGCGAAACAACTGGTCGAAATTTAAATTCGACGCTTATAGATGAAGAGGGGACTTCGCAACCTATTTAACCGAGAATATGACCCTTTATGTACAATTGCTCTCCGAATGGAAAAAATCCATGTCATAAAAATTTTGAATAAAAATGGCTCCATGGCGTATACATTTTTTAAGCCATTTTTGAAATAGAGTTTACAATTGATTTTCAAGTCACAAACGCTATCATTTGTTTTACTTAAAAAAAAAAAAAATCTTCTGATTGTGCGTATATTTGTGGTCAACCGAAACTAAACTGCTCTTAACATTTTAGCAACACTAAACTTTACACAAAATTAAAAACTTAAATAACAAAACTACAATTATCGATACGATAATTATAGTTTTGACGATCACAAATTTTTAAATGACAAAATTTAATGAGCAAGATTTACAAAAGCAAATTTGAAAGCTTACAATAATCAAGAGAAAATAAAAAAGGATTTTCAACTTTGTATTGCATTATTTCTATTTCTTTAAAATAACATTAATCTGCATAATCCCCTTTTTTCTACAAAATCCTTAATAACTTAACCGAAGTCATTTATATTTTAGAAATATTTCTCCTAAATTTAATTATGGTCATAATTTTTGTCTATTCAAATTTTACAAACTTTTAAGCAATTGCTGTAACGATTTAGATACTTTCAATATGCCTACTACGAATTTAAGTCTAGATGTTTTAATTTTTTAAAGGTACAATTGCTTCAATCACTCCAATTATGTTTCTGCTTTTATTTTAATTGCCACTGCAATTGGATATTTTTCTGTAGCATGCAATGTTTATCAATTTACAAACAAATAAATAAATTATTATTATTATATCAATAATCATGATCAGTCTGCACATTAAACAAAACATTTTTTATACTTTATTAAAAAGTATTAATTCCACGAACTGGCAAGCGAACTGACGTACATGTCAGCATGTTTTCTTTCCGAAATTCTCTTCTCTCAATACACATATACAAAAGGAGAACAGTCCTTTAAGACATAAAAAAATATATTTCTCTTTCAGTTGGAGTATATTTCCAGATATCTAAATGTCCACAGATGCTTGTTGTCAAACTCTTTTGCTCTTGATGGCCCTTGGGTGCAGAGATAAACAGACTAGGTTTGTCACGTCTCAAGTTGCTCACTTGAAAGCCGACATGGGTTCCCACATTGCATCAATCATCCCTATTCTCGACATTTTTCAAGCTAACTTACATTTCATAACCTTTTTTTTTCTTTTTTTTGAGCAATCGCGATTGCTTATTGTTCTTATCTGTTTTTGGCGTCCTATCTCATTTTATTTTCCCACCGCCACCCTCTGCAGCATCACCGTCGACCGGCTCCTCACGATGCTGCTCCTATAGCGAAAACCGTCTCCAGGTTGCATCCATATCCTACACACACGCGCATGCATACGCAACTACACACACACGCACGCACGCACACACACACACATACACACACATACACCTACGCACACATACACAAACAGATACAACTACCCACACATTCATGCCTGCACACAGACACAAACACATATGCCTACACAAATATACCCCCTGCACGCACACACGCACATACACCTACACACACATACACAAACACATACACACAACTACCCACACATTCATGCCTGCACACAGACACATATGCCTACACACACATACACATACCTCCCCCCCCAATCACCCACACATTCATATACACAACTACCCACACACTTATGCCAGCACACAGACACAAACACACATGCCTACACACACAGACACATACCCCCCACACACAAACACACACGCCTACATACACACACTCGTGATTGCGAAAAACATAATTTGAATTTAAGATGTCAAAACTCAAATTATTTTTTTTTTCTATTTTGTTTGATTTAAAGAAGATATTCATTTAACCAACTTTTGTTTCGGCCTCCTTCAAATTTCTCAGAAATAGTATGCTCAAAACTACTTGACTTGTAGAAAAGTATAGTTGGGTTTCTCTTTAATTGTATTTCAATTAGTACCAACTCAAGTTTCTTTGTGGAGTTCCTTGAACGTATCTAAGGGACTGTCCCCAAATCACGTCACCACAGGGGAGGGAGGTGTTACGCAAAGTGTGGTGACACACGTTTTTTCATAAGAACATGTTTGTGAAAAGTAGCGTGACATGTGACAAGGGGGGGGGGGCGGAGTCAAATTTTAAAAAACGTTGCGATATAATTTATGGACAGCCCCTAAGACTAGCTTTTGCTGCTTCTTAATCCGAAAAGCAGATAACGTCACTCACAAAAATAACTGAGGGAGGGGCGGGGATAAAAAATAAACTTTATATAAAAAAAAACTCAAAATTCGTATCCGACAAATTTAAGTTTTCGTATTAAGAACTGCAGCCAGGTAATTGATTACTTTGTATTCCTAAAACTTATAGATTTGCGTATATATTAGTTACCTTTTCAGATTTTTTATTCAATCTCAGTTTAAACACTGCTACCAATTCATGGCTTGACATAAGCCTTGATTTTCGCAGTACATCACTTGTGACGTCATAAAGACCACGCCTTGTTTGAAAAATCCGACTGTTTAAAAAATTAATTAAAAATTAAATGTTGGGAAAATGAAAGTATTTTCTGGGTCCATGTTATTGCTATTGCTCATTCTATCAACTTCAATGACTAAAAATAGTACTTTTGATTGAAGGAAACAACCCCATTACATCCCACCATCGGAGGTCACGGAAGGTCATCGTGACCTCCCAAATATTTCCTTATTCGGCAAACTTTGTCTGAAGATTTGGCAAAATTATCATCAATCGGAAAAATTTGGAGTTATATTTCGCAAAACGATCAGCGTTCGGCAAAATTTTGAGTGCCATTCGGCAAAGTTAACAATCATTCGGCGAAATTTGGAGTTCCATTTTTCAAATTGAGAATTTCCGCCCTCCCAAAATCTAGAGTTCGAATAGTCCCTGCCCACCATCAATACTTTTATCAAAAATATAACGGATCTCTACATAGTATAATAAAATGAAGTCTCCAAAAAGCGTCTGTTTGGTGAAAACGCGCAAAACTCGAGAACTATCTGTCCGATTTCTCTGAAATTTTCACAGTATCTTTCTTTTAGCACCAGAAAGGTTTGCAGACCGGTTCGAAAAAAATTCGATGTGTAGTTCTTTTTTTATTCAAATTTAGGCCCAAATTTCACATAAATTCCTGAATATGGGAGTGAAAAATTACTTGCACGTATTAATATTATTTATCATTGGAAAGGATAGAATTTTCCACGTTCGAAGCAATTTGTTTTAATGCTCTAACTTAATTACGGCGGGAGTCATTTGCGTTTTTAGCTCGATTTTTTTTAGGCTTAGCTGAAATTTAGGCACAACTTTCTTCATTAAATCTATCAATAAAAAGTGACGGAATTGTCCCACAGTTTTCTTTTTGACACCATTGGAAAAAGCGATATTTCTTACTCCAGATCCATCTCGACCTACGGTCGAAAAACTAGGCTTCTATCTCGAAAGGAAAAAAAAGTTACAAGCCTTTTTAAATCAAGTTCAAAAAATCTCATGTCCATTCAAATTGTTAGCCATTTTCTTTCGCATTTTAATTCCTTAAACTTATTTTATTTTGTGTTTCCATGGTTACGCTTTTTTAATCCATTTTTCTCGATTTAACTTCTTAAAAGTATTTTAATATCTGTCGTCAAGGTTTGGGAGAGAAATTTTGCATGATGTTTTTATTTATTTATTTATTTATTTAAGCCAGATTGTTGAATATACGTCACGTGACACAATTTTTATTTTCAAGGTGGACCGGACAAAGCCGGGCAACGCAGCTAGTTAAAAGATAAAAATAAATGCTAAAATATACAAATCTGCAAGTTTCTTATTTCACACCGCAGCGAAGATTTGGCGCTTTTTTGGCGATGCGTGTGAATGTTGCAACCCTATTATGTGAGATGATATCCGACTCTGCTGAGAGTTTCGTGTTGTAACTCCTCTCCAAAATACGTCTTATCTATTGGATTATGATGCCTATAGGCGAGAGTCCTCTTGATAGCTTTTCTCGGTAAGCTAAGAGAAAAAATTCAAGAGGCTTCAACGCAAAAAATAGATCTAAGAAACTTGATTTTTTGGTAGCAATTGTTTTATAACTTCCAATCGTCGAAATATAAATAAATGGGGTTGTTTCCTTCAGTCAATAGTACTATTTTTCGTCAACCCATTTAATGCAATTTTTAAAAAATATTAAACTTAGTCAAATTGTTTTAAAAATGGTCAGATCCTATATTTTTAAGAATGCTTTTTCAGAAAAAAAATGCTTTTAAAATTTCGGAAACGACCCCATTCTAGAACATATAGTTTTTTTTTTTTTTTTAAATCTTTACTAATAATAATAAAGCTGAAGGTCTCTCTGTCTGTAGGATGTCTGGATCTCTGACGCGCATAGCGCTTAGACCGTTCGGCCGATTTTCATGAAATTTAGCACAAAGTTAGTTTGTAGCAAGGGGGTGTGCACCTCGAAGCGATTTTTCGAAAATTCGATGTGGTTCTTTTTCTATTCCAATTTTAAGAACAAAACTATCATAAGATGGACGAGTAAACTGCGAAATTATCATAACGTGGAACCGTAACATGGGCAGAAGCCAATTGGCGAGATACGAAATTATCATAACGTGGAACCGTAAGATGGGTACAAGCCAACTGGCGAGAAAATTCACCGTACATTATTTGTAAATATACAGGCGAACCAAAAGACCTTTTCATTTTTCTATTACGGGCAAAGCCGTGCGGATACCACTAGTCATAAAAATATTTTTAAGACAGAGATTTTTTTTTGTTGCTCAAGTTGATATGAGATTTCTTTATTCTTTAGGCAGAAAATACCTGTGAGAAGTAGATGAAACATTACTATATCTTATGCAAACGCTTCCCAGATACGGTAGAACGTGAAAAATTCTAACTAATAGGTAGTTCGGATTTTCAAATCGTTCGGATTTTCAAAAGTAACTAAGAAAATACTGTTCAGGAAAACACTAGGATTCCATTCAATCAAACAAAGTTGGTTGTACAATATCTATGCAAATAGCATACATAGCCAGGGGCGCCCTAATGGGAGATCACCTTGACCTTCCAAAAATTTTCCTTATTCGGCAAATCTTGTCTGATGATTTGGCAAGTTTAGAGACATAATTGCAATTTTTAAATTCCCGAACGTCTCTTTTCATTAGATGTACGTACTGTCCGACCACGGATTGTATGGAATTTTCAAACGTCCAGATAAGACGAATCTATCTGAATCAGTGATGTTCCGGATATCCGTATCCGTGGATATCCGAGGGAAAATAAAGATCTGTATCCGTATCCGTTACTTTTTTGACGGATCTTAAACGGATCACTTCTATTCTAAAAAGTTTTAAATAATTGAATAAAAGACTCTTAAATACCATTTAAATTAGGTTTTATTCCCTATTTGAATCATAAGGTATGATTTCAGAAGCCAATTTGTACCCCCCCCCCTTTCCGTTGAAAAAAGGAAGGGGAAATAAGTTTTAAAAGTGTGTATCAGTGTGTCTTTTTGTGGCATCGTAGCTCCTAAACAGATGAACTAATTTTGATAGTTCATTTTTCGTTCAAAGGTCAGCTCTGCATTTATGCTGAAATAAAATGCGAATAACTATTTCTAGTCTGTCCAATAGCAGCTTTACACTCTTGCTCCTGTATGATACATCTACCGAGTAAGCTAGAAATAATTTTTCATATTCCATTTAAGCATTAACGCAGCGCTGGCCCATTCCTTCCAACTCTCCCTCAATTTTAACGGAGGTTTCTTTAAGGAGTAAATCATAGTCTTGATTATATTTTTGCCGCAGTTGACATTTTTTGAAGAAACTGCCATTGTTCTGACGGGAATACCTTCCGTAACAAATTTTACACTTGAATAGTTGAATTGGGTAAAAAAAAAAAAAAGAGATCCGTATTCGCGGATCTACTTTTTTAACGATCCGGCACATCACTAATCTGAATGAGGGGGAAAAGTAAAAATTTGATGCGCGTATTCCGCACATTTGAATGAGACTCTGCTTCTGCAAAAGCTGACATCGCTAAAAAATAATAGATTTGTCCATTTCCGGCTGTAAAACGGATGTTTGTCTTTACATACAATCCGTGGTCAGACAGTAGAAGTACGTATTTCACCATTCGGCAAAATTTGGAGTTCCATTCGCGAAATTGAGTTTCCGCCCTCTCAAAATTTTTGGTTTAGAGCGCCCCTGTACATAACGCTACAATATGTAATGGTCTTTATCTTTACTAATAATAAAGCTGAAAGTCTCTCTGTCTGGAGGATGTCTGTAGGATGTCTGTGACGCGCATAGCGCCTAAACCGTTCGGCCGATTTTCATGAAATTTGGCACAAAGTTAGTATGTAGCATGGGGGTGTGCACCTCGAAGCGATTTTTCGAAAATTCGATGTGGTTTTTTTTCTATTCCAATTTTAAGAACAAAACTATCATAAGATGGACGAGTAAATTGCGAAATCATCATAACGTGGAACCGTAACATGGGCACAAGCCAATTGGCGAGATACGAAATTATCATAACGTGGAACCGTAAGATGGGTACAAGCCAATTGGCGAGAAAATTCACCATACATTATTTGTAAATATACAGGCGAACCAAAAGACCTTTTCATTTTTCTATTACGGGCAAAGCCGTGCGGGGATCAGTAGTTACTAATAATAAAGCTGAAAGTCTCTCTGTCCGGAGGATGTCTGGATGTCTGTAGGATGTCTGTGACGCGCATAGCGCCTAGACTGTTCGGCCGATTTTCATGAAATTTGGCACAAAGTTAGTTTGTAGCATGGGGGTGTGCACCTCGAAGCGATTTTTCGAAAATTCGATGTGGTTCTTTTTCTATTCCAATTTTAAGCCCATTTTTCACAGAAATTTAATAACATGGGAAAGAATTTGTTCTGAAAATTATCCTTCTTTTCTTTACTTCTTTATCTTTCTTCTTTTCTTTTCTTCTTTATCTTTATCTTTACTAATAATAAAGCTGAAAGTCTCTCTGTCCGGAGGATGTCTGGATGTCTGTAGGATGTCTGTGACGCGCATAGCGCCTAAACCGTTTGGCCGATTTTCATGAAATTTGGCACAAAGTTAGTATGTAGCATGGGAGTGTGCACCTCGAAGCGATTTTTCGAAAATTCGATGTGGTTCTTTTTCTATTCCAATTTTAAGAAAAAAAATATCATAAGATGGACGAGTAAATTACGAAATTATCATAACGTGGAACCGTAAGATGGGTACAAGCCAACTGGCGAGAAAATTCACCATACATTATTTGTGAATATACAGGCGAACCAAAAGATCTTTTCATTTTTCTATTACGGGCAAAGCCGTGCGGGTATCACTAGTTACATATATTTAATAAAATTTAGCAGAAATTATCTCTCACAAAACAAACAAATGAAATTGTTTCATTTTAATAGAATAAATAGCGTTTTCCTAATGCAACTTGCAATACTTCTTAGTTGTGGCCTAATGCAGAAACCATGCGAAAAGTAATTATTATTAACATGAAAACTAACTTAACTAAAAATATTCAGTAATACTGCTTAAAAAAGAATGCATAAACACTGCCTGTATTCATCACTTCTTTAATGATTTCAATTAATTTGGGCCAATGCAGGAGAATATTCAAAATATTCAACGTTTGATAAATACGAAGACTATTATCGTTTCAGTCATTACGGGCCACGCTTGTACTAAATTATAAATTAAAGATAACAATTAAATGGGTTATCATCAGAGCGTGAACTATTTAATAAATGAAAATTCCTTCCGCCAATATTCATTTGAAATGGATGTGAAATTTGATTTCCGTCCTTATAATTGTGAATGTCACTTTCAAATGCGATGCGATTAGTCATTTATGATCGAGGTGGCAATCAATGCGCAGAAATTTAGATTAAAAGGAAAAATTTTGCTTTCTCCGATCGGTTCTCGATCAAATTCAGATGAAATTTTCAGAAAATTCGGTGCACATTTTATTTTGTGGGATAAAGGACCGGACAATATCATTCTGTTTAGTGATTCGCTCATTCCATGATATAGAACCTTTAATTTTTAATGTACCCGTAAATTGAATTTATTCCGTTAAACAACTGCGTTCCTTTAAAAAATATTTTTTTAAGGTTTATTTAAAACTTATTAAGTATAAAATGAAAAATTGTAAATTAATCAAATTGTAAATAGTTAAAAAACCCATATAGTAGGCTATAAAAATATAGCTAATAATTAACTTATTAACTTACTAATACGTAAGTTAATAATTAATTACGTAAGTTACGGTTACGTAAGTTAATAATTAATTTATTAACTTACCGGTGCAAACCAGACCAATAGTCTTTTCCCACATCAATTTCTCTCTTTAATTAAAATTTAATTTAATTAATTCTTTAAGTCTTAAAATAATGTTGATAACAGAATTTAAAAAAAAATACTAAGCGCTTTTCATAATGCACTCAGGACAAAATAACTTTCCTCGGTCAGAAAGGACAATATTTAAGTAATGGGGTCGTTACCCCATTCCTGTGGTTTTCAATTATTCCAAGAAAATGACTCCACAGACGAAGAAAAGTGCGGCTCAAGTCAGGTACAGAATTTTTTATCATTAACTTTGTGTCATAAATTTGAATGTTGAAACATGCATATTTTTCTGGGAAAGTTTGGTTTGAAATGATTTGAGCCGCACTTTTCCTCGTTTGTGGAGTCATTTACTTGGAATAATTGAAAACCACAGGAATGGGGTAACGACCCCATTAATTGGCACTTTAAGAGTTTGTCCTTGAACTTACATCTGCTTTCATTACTTAGAAAAAAAAATATTCACTTGAAAATATTTTTGTATCAAAGAATGCACATCTGTGCATCTATTTAGTTCACTAAAAGCAAAAATATTTGAATTGATATTTTTATAAAAATATATGTATAAAAAGTTATTAAAATCACCAGTAATTGGCACCTGATACCCTAGTGTATGACACCTTGTGATCCAGTAATTGGCACATGTTAATAGAACTGGAAAATGACTTTATTTTTCACTTTTAGATTGCAAACAATTTTTATCATCATAAGAAACATAATTAATGTTAATTTAAAGTTGGTAATTTTACATAAATTAATGTTAAATCACACATCTTGACGTTGAAAAAGTATTTTAGAGAAATAAAAATAAATTTAGTGTTGCATGGAAAAAAATAGAGATTTTTGCTGTTTCATTAGTCGGTATGCAGTTTCGATTTTACGAATGTGGTGGTTTAAAGTACTACTTTTAGTCATTGAAATGGATGGAATAAGCAAAAAAAAAAAAAAAAAAAACATGGACCCACAAAATACTTTCCTTTTCCCAGCTTTTTTTTTTAAATTAATTTTTTAAAATGTCCGATTTTTCAAACAAGGCGTGGTCTTTATGACGTCACAAATGATGCTTTTTGGCGCATCTTTCTACTACGTTTCCACGTTACGATAATCAAGCAGCGAATTAAAATTGCACTCTACGCTTGCTATCAGATATATTGTTACAAATTCTGTAAATAGTAATTATTTTTGTGATTGATTTGTCGTAATCTAGCTAAATTTGGAATTTATTCCATTATCTTTCATCTAAATCTATTGTAGCAACGTAACCTGTAAATAGTTTCTTGTAATGTACATACAACCCCCTAACATTCGACTGAAGTATACGGTCCCCCTATTTTTCATTGATAAGGTTTGTGAACGAATAAAAAGAAAATAGAAGGAAACTTCAGGAATCTTGTGGAATATTTGAGAGGTCTCTTTCGAGATTTATAAATAGCCACGGCCGACGGCGGGCGTCAGTCTCGACTGAGCCGTTGGGTTGAGAGCGTGTATTTTGTTCTGTGTGTATTAGCCTTCTTTTTCGCTGTGTTTTTGCGTATTTGGAAGTAAATACATGTGTGACCGTTGTGCTTACGGTGTTTAATTGATATTTGCTTAATTGCTGATGATTGATTTAGCAATTGTAACTACATTTCCTGTATATAGTTGTAAATAAATCTCCTGTGTTTTCTCAAGAACTGTGTCGTCATTTCAAGAAAGTTTGAAGCTACACCGGAACTCTTAACAATATCGTTGCCAATACACGTGAGTAAAGATGCAAATTAAATATTTAGCTCTGTGAGTGGCAACACATCCATCATTATTTCAAAAAGGGACAAAAATATATTTCTACCCACTCAAAGTAAGACCTTTCAATCAGACAAAACTTTTGACAACGAAAATTTAAAATAAATTTTAAGTTAGATTTTAATGGATTGATGTACATGCTTCCCTTAAGCCAGAGAAGAAGCTTTTGCAACAAAATTGGCTGATTTGACACAAGCCACAAGAGTTTCTCTTTCCTATGCACTGCTACCATGTAGTAACATGAATTGAAGTTATAATCTTTAAAGTTTATGTACCTTCAGTTGGTGTAAAGCCTTTTACTTTTAAAATATTGGATATGACTCTTATTTTAGGACATTTTTGTTGGAAGCGCCAATCACTGGTGATCTGCCAATTATTGGGGGTGTTACCCTACTTAAATATTGTCCTTTCTGACCCAGAAAAGTTACGTATTTTGTCCTTTTGAGTGCACTAAGAAAAGTGCTTAGTATTTTTTTTTTAATTCTGTTATTTTATTCTTTTTAGTGTAAATACATTTCAAAAATAGAATAATGTTACCATCACAAAATTTCCCCCCTTTTTTTTTCATATAAATGCATCATACTAAAAGGAGAAAAAAAACTATATACGTGTCTAAAACTTTAAGCATTTGGCACTAAAAATTAATCCTTGTTCCCCTCTAGGATTTGTTTGTGTGCTAATTTAATTAGAACCATTTGAATATTAAAGGTTTGCGAAACTAATTCATATTTCACAAAACACAAGTTACTCGTGATAAAGATCCTAATATGTGTTTTTACTTAGCCCCGTTTTCGATTATTGGCATAGATGAAGTTGAAAATCCTAAGAAAGCAATGATGGTGGATAAATGTTTCCATCCTAACCGAAATAATAATTTTATTTTAGAATTGAATTTTTTAGCGTTAAGTTTTACCTTAAGATTAAGTAAATCATTTAGTGAAATCCCGAAGTCTCTAAGTGGTCTAGTTGCTGAGATATGAGCAAAAGCAGGCCTCAGATTTTTCCGTGACAATCAGGCCAAGTATAATAAAAGTGCTTTAAAAACATCGATTTTTTGGGTCCATGTATCGAAACCATTGATGTTTCAATTTCGAACATCGATACCATCTATGTTTTAATTTTAAACATCAATGTATCGATAGCATTGGTGTTTCAAATTTTGATCATTGATGAATATTTCAACAGGGCTCATAGCAAGTGGAAGAAAATATATAGGAGTTTAAAAGGAAAAATATAGGAGTTTGATAGCAAAATATATAGGAGTTTAAAAGGAAAAATATAGGAGTTTAGTAGGAAAATGTATGGGAATTTCAAAAAGTATAGCATCTAGTATGTTTGGAGCATTGTACCAAAAAAAAAAAAAAAAAAAAAAACACACAGAGTGCCAGTTGCTATACAATTCTACAATGCATGAAGTCATAGCAATGTGAAGAGTCTCAGATGTGAGAGCAAATCAATCTTTGTACCCATGGTCAAATTTGTAATAAATATGAATCAAAGTTGTTTAATACAATTTTGATTCAATTAAGCAAAATTATGAGTGCGTGTTTTCTTTTTTTTTTAAACATGAAAAATTCTACATACAATTTCAGAGAACTTTATTAAACTTTTGGTCAAATTAGATATCTTTAGAAATATACAGCAAACTGAAAATATCCATTCTCTGATTATATAAATAATTTTATCACAAAACGGTATGAAAAAGCAATTACAAAATTCAGATTTTGTCTTATGTGCTTCGAAAAACGCACCTCTTCTTGATTGCTAAAACTAGGTAATAATTAATTTGGACATTCTTTTTTCAATGTCAAATCTACCTTTAGTCATCGGTATTGGTACCTCATAGTTTTAATGCTAACACTATAACAATGAAAAGTCCCATCGACTCCATGTCTCTCTCGTCTCACTGGTTTTGTTGGACATATAATGAGAAAATCGTTACAAAAAATGTGCAACACTCTGCCTCACCTTCGTTTCACTATTTACAGAAGAGAAAAAACTTATTTTACTAAAGGAAGGAAAAGAAAAAAAGACTGCACTAAGGCATCGCGTTTGTGGGGGAGAGAGAGAAATGGTCAGTCTCATATGCTTGATTCATTTAAGCGGCATGTTCGATTAGAATATTCTGCAATTTTTTAAAGTTAAAACTGGGTTTTGTTTCGTTTTTGAGGAATATATTCATTAAAGTGGCTGATTCAATTACCTGGCGCTCACTGTAACGGCATTATCCATAACTGACAGTTAATTGTGCGTACGTATATATGTACACATGTATAAAGGGTAAATTTGACCTAATCTGCCAAACAAAAGGGAGTGTTAGAAGAGCCCTAGTGGAGCATAGAACCATCCATTATCCTCTGCAATTTGCAACCGTAACCAATTAGATAGAAAAAAAAGCCTCCCCCCCCAAAAAAAAAAAATTCTGAGATGAAGACTGATTTTTGAAAATCTTGGAAAATCTACACACAAAATAAGTGCATACTTGAAAAAAGCAGACAAAATCCTTTAAAAATGACACTTTTTCATCAAAATAGTAACATTTTTCAGAGAGCTACAAGCTTTGAAACATTTGAAGTACTCAAAGTTGAAATGATACCAAAATCTGAACACAGCATTTTCAAAAACAATCGTTTAAGCTACAACCGGTCATTTGAACTAAATGTAAGATTATATGTGACAAAATTAAAAAATTTCAAAATCTTTACAGCAGCACACTTAAAGTTAACATGTTATACTATTAAAATTACAAAATAAAATCATTTAAAGAAAAATAATTAATTGAAAACAAGTAAAAAGTTGCAAGTAAAGCAACCTATATTTTGCATGTTTCATAAAAATAATCAAACAGAAGTTTAGAGCATATGCCAACATTAAAGATGAAAGAGTGCACAGTGCAGGGAGAAAGAAGAAAAAACGGATCAAATTTTTTTTGCGTTTTTTGGTAGCATTTAACATCCAACAAAAAAAATATATATATATAGGAGTTAGTGAGAAAATATAGGAAATATAGGAGAATATCTGACAATTGTGAAAATATAGGAGATATAGGAGGACTATGAGCCCTGTTTCAATTTTGAACATCGATGTATCGATACCACCGATTTTTTAATTTTGAACAACGATGTTTAGGAACATCGATGTCGTACCACTAATTTACACGTAAGGGGCCATTCATTAATTACGTAAAGATGATTTTCGCAATTTTTAACCCCTCCTCCTCCCATGTAAGGGTAAGCAAGATTTTTCACCCCCCCCCCTATTCTTACGTAAGATTCTATTTCGTTTTTCTAAATAATAAAATAACGAATCTTACGTCACTGGAATCGTAATTAAATTCACTATTATTAAATTAAACCTTTTTGTGTAAAGAAATATTTACTAAAATGTTGGAATTTAGACTGAATATTTTTCGACTTTTTTTTTTTTTTTTTTTTTTTTTTTTTTTTTTTTGTGTATGATGCGATATTAAAAATAAAACATGCCATACATAGTGCGATTCTTTTATTTTATGCTATTCATTCTTTGTAAAAACAAATAGAAAACAGCTTATCCTAATAGGTTTTTTACCTTCGAGGCGCAAATGCAATGTAATCCCTGTCAAACCACTTGACCGCGCGATTTCCCTAATGCAAAATATAGACTTGGAAATTTTTTCGTTAGAATGGGTTTGACTGCCGCACCTCCCCCAAAAGTAAGGGTATGTAGAGATTTTTCCAACCCTCTTCCCCTTTGGACCCCTCACGTAATTAATGAATGGCCCCTAATAACCATCAGCACAATGTTCTCTGTTTCGTGAAAAACATTTTCATTAGATCATCTGAGGTAAATAGATATAAACATCGGTTTTTTGGGTTGATTTATCGATACCAAAGATGTTTCAATTTTGAACATCAATGTTTTAATTTTGAACATTGGTGAATCGATCCTATTGATGTTTCAAATTTGAACATTGATGAACCGATACCATCGATGTTTCAAATTTGAACATTGATGAATCGATACCATCAATGTTTCAAATTTGAACATTGATGAATCGATACCTCTTCGATGTCTCAAATTTGAACATTGATGAATCGATACCATCAAAGTTTCAATTTTGAACATTGGTGAATCGATCCTATTGATGTTTCAAATTTGAACATTGATGAACCGATACCATCGATGTTTCAAATTTGAACATCGATGAATCGATACCATCAATGTTTCAAATTTGAACATTGATGAATCGATCCTATTGATGTTTCAAATTTGAACATTGATGAATCGATACCTTCGATGTTTCAAATTTGAACATTGATGAATCGATACCATCAATGTTTCAAATTTGAACATTGATGAATCTATCCTACTGATGTTTCAAATTTGAATATTGATGAACCGATACCATCGATGTTTCAAATTTGAACATTGATGAATCGATACCATCAAAGTTTCAATTTTGAACATTGATGAATCGATCCTATTGATGTTTCCAATTTGAACACTGATGAACCGATACCATCGATGTTTCAAGTTTGAACATTGATGAATCGATACCATCGATGTTTCAAATTTGAACATTGATGCAACGATATTATCGATGTTTAAATTTTGTACATCAATGTTTATCATCGATGTCGCACCACTAGTTTGCATGTAGTAACTATCAGTACAGTCGACTGTTTCGTGAAAAACATTTTCATTCATCGGAGGTATTGCTTCGTTGCAACATTCATTTCAAAGCACCATTAACTTTTACATAGACAGAATGCACATGCTTTCATGGCTCTTTACACGTTTCAATAACATTTATGAGTTGCGGTGGAAGACAAACCGCTCGTGCACTGCGTAATTACCACGTGATCATTCTTCCCCCAGGTCACGTGCGACCCGAATTACCTGTCGTAAATTCTCGCAGCATCTATTGGCTGCATCCGAGCACAACTTTTATCAGATTAAGACCTTCAAAACAGTTTCTCCTAAAATGAAACTTTTTCAGGAAAAAACACTTCAAAGTATAAAATTTGGAACTGGAGACGTTGCGAAGAGTGTTTTGGAAGAGTAAATAGAATTTTGGCGGAGTTATTTGCTTTTTGGAAGATAATTCTTCGGGAGAACTCTAGCTCTTCATCGATGTTTGCATTCGCTCAAATATTTAGACCCGACTTTTCTACTAGTTTGGAAAGCGAGTTACGCTTCAGTTTGCTTTTAACTATGTTGCTTGTTGAGAGACGCTGGTAAATACATTTTTGGAAGAATTAAGTACATTCGGACCAGGGTTCGCCGATATATATCATGATATATATCACGATATATATCCGATATTTATTTTGAAAATATCGTGATATTTGACATTTTTGATATTTATTTTTTCCACTATAGTATATTTTCAATATAAAAATTACATTAATCATAGTAATATTTTTTTATTTATTATTGAAAATAACTTTAAAAGTTATGCTCTATATTTTTGTGATGTATTAACTCATCGTTAATATAACAAAGTAATATAATATTCCTTTTTATTTTATACTAGTGGTACCCGCACGGCTTTGCCCGTAAGAGAAAAATTAAAAGGTCTTTTGGTTCGCCTGTATATTTACAAGTAATGTGTGGTGAATTTTCTCGCCAATTGGCTTGTACCCATGTTACGGTTACACGTTATGATAATTTCGTATCTCGCCAATGGGCTTGTGCTCATGTTACGACTCCACGTTATGATAATTTCGTAATTTACTCGTCCATCTTATGATAATATTGCTCGGGAAAATGTTCTTAAAATTGGAATAGAAAAAGAACCACATCAAATTTTCAAAAAAAATCGCTTCGAGGTGCACACCCCCATGCTACAAACTAACTTTGTGCCAAATTTCGTGAAAATCGGCCGAACGGTCTAGGCGCTATGCGCGTCACAGAGATCCTGACAGACAGAGATCCGGACAGATAGAGATCCGGACAGAGAGACTTTCAGCTTTATTATTAGTAAAGATAAAGATTCATAAAATGATTAGTAATGTAACAATTTTATTTCATATTAAAAGTGCCTAATTAAATATTAAACGTTGGTCAGGAAAAAGGAAAATGTCTAATGACTGTGCGCCAACTAATGCATTTTTTATTTTTAAATCATATAACTGTGTAAAAGTAGCTAATAGAAAAAAAAATGAGTAAAACAGCTAATGCTAAATTAACACCATTAAAATTGATAAAAATGTTAAATGAAATATTAGATATTAATAACGAAAGAAACCTTAATTTTAAGTCTACATATTGTTATAACAATATAGAAAAATAAAGAGTGATTTGAGGATGCATTTACTATTTTGAAGACTTGAGTTTGTGCTGATTGAAAATATCGGATATATATCAAAATATCGGATCTATATCAAAATACCGGATATTTTCGATATTTTTGAAAATATCATGATATTTTCGATCCCTGAGTCAGACCCCGATTTAATAAATCTCTATTTAACGAACTTCGCGATTTAGCAAATTTTTCTTTTTCCCCGACTAAAATGAAGGCAAAAAACCATATTTACCGAATAATATACCCCGAATTAACGAATGGGGGGGGGGGTTCCCTCAGTAAAAAGTACTATTTTTAGTCATTGAAATTGATAGAATGAGCAAAAAAAAAAATAAATAAATAAATAACATGGACCCAGAAAGTACTTTCATTTTCCCAACAGATTTTTTAAATTAATTATTTTAAATGTCCGATTTTTCAAACAAGGCGTGGTCTTTATGACGTCAAAAATGATGCATTTTGTGGCGCATCTGTCTACTACGTTTCCACATTATGATAATCAAGCAGCGAATTAAAATTGCGCTCTACGCTTGCCACCAACCCTATCGTTGCCAATACACGTGAGTAAAGATGCGAATTAAATATTTCTGACCGTGGATGGCAACACTGAATGGCATTTCATCGTTTGTGATGTCATCGGCAGAAGCGTTAAACGATGAAAGAGCACAGATTTAAGTAATTTTTAAAAAATATTAAACTTAAAGAAATTATTTAAAAAATGGTCAGATTCTACGTTTTTAAGCATGCTCTTTCCGAAAAAAATACTTCTAAATTTTGGAAACGACCCCATCATGTTAACAGCCGGAAAAAAAATTCTTCTGTTAATTTGAGTTAGGAACCATTGGATTGTTTTCCAAATGATACATCCATCTTGTCCGAAGCAGAAAAAGACTTTTCTTGGAGTCAGTCATTTTTGATTGGTGAGGGGGGCAACCAATGAACAGCGATTCTGATGCAGAAAGCGATCATGTCACTCCCATTAAAATTGTTACTTTTTATAATGCTTTACATGGCCTGGAAACTGTAAAAACATATATCATACAGCAAGCAGGCTGTAAACGACACAATATTTTCTTCCCTCCATAAAGTCAAACGAGAACTATTTCCAGTCAAGTATCAAGGAAATAGTCAAACATCTATTACTCAGTACTTTGAAATTTCAAATTAACTAGTGTGTAATAAGCGGTGGTGTTCCCATAGGGTATACTTCATATACGCCGTATAATCTCAAACATTTTTTAGACATATAGCGTATACCCTCAAGCTTCATAAATTTTCATATTATGACATACTATGTATGTGATCACATATACACAGGTGCGGACTGGCCAGGTCGGCTAGTCGGGGATCCCCGACTGGGCCAACTGCTTAGGGGGGCCAATTTAAAAAGTTAACCCATTTTTGTCAAATAAATTTCCCCCCAAAAGTGCTTAAATTCTTACCTTTCCAATTCAAGTCGAAATTGTGTATAAACTAAAACGGGAAAAGGTGCCGAACCTTTTTCATTTCTACCTCGGGCCGCACCTCATATTAAGAAGGATATCGCGGCCTAGAACAAATATAAAAATGTATTTTTTTTTTCTAAATAGAATGGAAAAATAAGGAAAATAAAAGACAATCACAAACCAAAACTTGCTTTCATTATTACTTCTTGCTTATTTTATTGATACGAACTTTGGATCTGTTATTTAGAAACCAATCCATGACTAATTGGATTTAAATTTTGCAACTATCATTCATGAGGCCGAATGAAGTTTATCAGTAAGTTTGAAATGTTTCAGAATATATTTTGCGTTTCTTAACAGGGTTCCATACAGGTTCAACGGATGGGTGCGCTCGACCATTTTTAATTTTTTTGAAACTCATATCCCTAAAAGCTGCACATGAAAGATGCATAAAACCACTTTTATTTTTTCTCTAAACTGGACCTTTGATTTTTTAGAGGTCATCAAAAGTGGTTTTCGCAGTCAAAAATGGGACTTTTGGACCTTTGCATTTTGGCCAAAATCTATTTGAATTACATTTATGGCAGTTAATTTTACGCTTTGATGTTAAAGTGCATAAGATAATAGACTTACATGCTGAGTTACGTGGCTGTAGCTTAATAATTAAAATAATAGCGACAGGTTAAAGTTCAAGGTCAAATGTAAAAATTTTACTCATTTTAAAGGGGGATAACTCGCTTGGGGGACGAAAACACAAAATGAAATATGGGTTAAACTAATCATTGGAGACATGCTAATAAGAATATGTAACTGTTGCTGTGTGTGTGTTTTTTTTTATTTTATTTTTTACCCTTTATAGATTACAACCCCTCAAAAATCGGAAAAATGACATTTTTAGACCCCTGTAAGCCAAAAGGGAATGGAATTAAAATTAAAATTTCTTGGTCAATTGAATATTCTATTCAAGTACTATGCATGTTATATATATAGTTTTGTCTATTTGGTTCGTAAAAAAAAAATACAGGTCTTTGAAATTGAGCAATTTTGCTTGTTAATTCACACAGACATTCATTCAATTTCAGAATTGATGCTACTAAGACTAGCTTGCAAATAACTACTGGAAGTCACATTTTAATTCCTACAGAAATGTATACCTTCAGCATTTTTACTACTAAAAGTTGCATGTATCCTTGTGAGCACTGAGTATATTAAACTAGCTGAAAAAATGCTGTAAGAAAGGTTTAAATCTGCAAAAAAAAAAAAAAAAAAAAATACCCAAATAAAATACCCATTGCAACATCAAATCACTGCTTTATGCCACTCTATTTAAATATTATCACAGTAAAAATATTGTCCCCTAGCAATAGGTATGAAGAATAGTGTGTGACTAAAAAGACTATCAAAAGAAACTTCCCTCGTCAAAAAGATTCAACATAGCTTGTGTTTATCATTAAATTTAGAACCCTGTCATTGTCTTGGTCCTGGTACAGTTTTAAAGTATCAAATTATGAATGTGCATTCTTGGTAAAGCCACATACTTGAGTCAACTTTACAACTATAGGACTACTAGATGAGTTCATTTTTTTCAAAACTACACTCAAACCAAGAAATAAAAAACTCACTTTTTAAATTTTGTATATATAATGTTTTTGCTTATGTTTAAGGCAATTTAGATATGTTAATGTACTGAGAGTATGTTTGTATGTATTAAAAACTTGTGTGTGTAGATTATCAGTATTGTCTAAAAATGAACTACTTAAGCTGTCAATCAAGTATTAACTACTCATTCATGTCCAAATATTTCTAAGTTATCAAATTAAAAGGATTTTTTTTTTGTTTTAGTGTGTGAATTAATTAGCAAAATTGCTCGATTTCAAAGACCTGTATCTTTTTTATAAACCAAAGACACAAAACAATATAGATAACATGTATAGTACTTGAATAGAATATTCAATTGGTCAAGAAATTTTATATTTAATTCCATCCCCTTTTGGTTTACATTGGTTTAAAAATGTCATTTTTCCGATTTTTGAGGAGTTGTAGTCTATAAAGGGTAAAAAAAAACACACAGCAACAGTTACATATTCTTATTGGCATGGTTTCAGTGATTAGTTTAAGCCGTATTTCATTTTGTGTTTCCGTCCCCCAAGCGAGTTATCCCCCTTTGAAATGAGTAAAATTTTTACATTTGACCCTGAACTTTAACCTGTTGCTATTATTTTAATTATTAAGCTACAGCCACGTAACTCAGCATGTAAGACTATCAACTTATGCACTTTAACATCAAAGCGTAAAATTAACTGCCATAAATGTAATCTAAATAGATTTTGGTCAAAATGCAAAGATCTAAAAGTCCCATTTTTGACTACGAAAACCACTTTTGATGACTTCTAAAAATCAAAGGTCCAGCTTAGAGAAAAAATAAAAGTGGTTTTGAACATCTTTCATGTGCAGCTTTTAAGGATATGAGTTTCAAAAAAATTAAAAATGGTCGAGCGCATCCATCCGTCGAACCTGTATGGATTGACCCAACATGTAACGCAACAACGAGTCACATAGATAAGCTTCGCGGGCCCCATGTGGTCCGCAGGCCGTAGTTTGGGCACCATCTGCTATACATGATATTTCAGTCGTAGACCATCAATCATAGCGCATCCGTTACATGGTGAAATGAATTTAAGGCTTTTAAAAAGGTTGTTAGCCAAGAAGACAACAATAGAAGCACTTGGGATACGGGAACAAAAGTTACTAAAGATAGCTTAAATTTTCACTTTTATAAATTTCCGTGGGAGAACCCCGTAACCCTTTTATCTGCACCATAGTCTAAAATTGATTTCAATTTCAGAAAAAAAATGCCCGGAGGAAACTAGTGTTGTTTCCCCTAGACCAAAAAGGGGCAGCGCGTTTTCAGATAAAAGGGCATTTTTTGATAGAAGTTTAGCCATTCAAAAAATGTGCTTTTTGTTTTCTACTTTTTGGTACACTAGCTACATACAAAGTCCAAGTGTTTTCGATAGTAATTATTTTTACAATGTTGAAAATATTTTTGATGTTTAGTTTTAAAAATAATGCTAAAAATATTCAGATATTTTCCAATCAGATTCATGTGGAAAAGTGATTGAAACGAGGGCGTATCGTTTCAAGAACAGGCTTGTGTGAATCTTTCTTTCGAAAAAAAAATTTGCTTTTGTGAAGTTTTGTTGAAACTTTTAAGAGGCAAGGAGAGTCAAAGGTTAGGTTAAAGGCGGAAGGACACGGCGACTTGCTAAAAATTTTTGAGGCGCCTTGCTAAAAAATTACAAGGGAAACCTGTCCCCTTTCCTTTTAATGTTTCAAACCGTTTACAAAATTATGTTTTTAAAATTTTAAAAGTTGAAAAATTCCGAAGGAGTCGCCAGATTTCCTATAGTAACTAACTGTAGTTGGAAATTGAGTAGAGTAGACTTCAGTTTTGTAATGATTCCAAATGAGACTACTGAGCCTCTTTCTCTCTCTAACATAACCAAAGATAGTTTTGAGTTTTTTAATAGCTAAGCGTCGAAAAGTTTTCATAGAGAGCCCCCGATGCTTCCCTGTTCTATTAATTTTAGGTAGCCAAAAATTACATTTCTATAACTTCAAATTTCGGAGAATTTCCTGGAAGAGCCCCCGACATTCTATTGTAAACAAGGATAGACAAAAGTGAACTTCAATTTTGGGGGGGGGGGAAATCGTGGGGAACCTCTTTTTTCCCCTCTCTTCTAACGTTACCGAAAACTGTAAAAGTGCGTTTTTTGACATCAATTTTGAGAACATCGCTTTGAAAGGAACTAGAACCCCTCTTCCAGACCCTTTTCTCCTTGAGCCTGTATAGATCAACTAATTTCGAAAAATTTCCGGGTTTACCTGATTCCCCCCTTTCCTCGTGTCTTTTTTATGCTGTCAGTATACAGCCTAAAGATGTGCCTTTCCTTTTGAGACTTGTAACCATTAGTATCCTTTTTTCAAGGCACATAAAAAATCTGTCAGTGTTAGCTTTACTTTACGATTCGCATTTCTTTTTCGAACTTTAAAACTTGATTTAATAAAGGAAAATGGGAACTAACGGTAGCTTAATGTCTTTGCTCGACCTCGGAAGAATCGAGATCCGGCACTGCTCGACCTCGGAAGAATCGAAATCCGGCACTGTTTAATTTAAATATTCTAATTTACAGAGGTGGGCCAAAATATCCTTTTGCCGACTGGGCCAAAGTCATCCAATCCGCCCCTGCATATACATATTGTGAGTAATGGATTACAGGGAGTATACCCTCAGAAAAATAGATGGGAACATCACTGGTAATAAGTCGAGGAATGCTGAATAAAAAGTGCGCACCTTCAGACCCCGAAGTGGTTTTTTGGGGGGGAAAAAGTAGGAAATAAGGAATCAAAAATTAAAAAATTAGGAAATGTAGGAAAAAAAATCACTTAAAAAAGTAGGGAAAAATAAGAAGAGATAGGACTGAACACACGTCAAGAGGAAACAAATTTAGCGTAAACTTTATTTCTAGTGTAAAATAAACTAACAGTATTTTTAATTCAAAAATGTCCCAAAAATAAATTAACAGTACTTTTGAAGTATTAAAGGGATTTAATGAAAGACCGAGTCGTAAAAACAAAACGAAAGAAACAAGCTGACAATTTTCAGTATGAAAAATAAACTGGTGGACAGGGGCGTAGCTAAGGGGGGGGGGGGTTTCGGGGACAAAATCCCCCCCCCCGAAAAGTTAGTCTCAAAAAAAAAGAGAAAAAGAAGAGAGAAGAGAAAGAAAAAAAAGAAGAAAAGGAAAAAATTCCAAGCGATTATATATATATAATATATATATATATAATATATATAATATATATATATGTATATATATATATATATATATATATATATATAATATATTATTTATATTATATATATATATATATATATATTTATATATTTATATATATATATATATATATATATATATATATATATATATATATATAATATATATTATATATATTATATATATATATATATATATTTATATATTTATATATATATATATATATATATATATATAAAAGAAGTAACCCCCCCCGAAAGTCGGGTCTAGCTACGCCACTGCTGGTGGAAACAAAGATACTAAATACAAAAATATGAAAATAAAATCCAAACAAAGAACACCTTTGTTTGGATAAAAAAAAACGTGTGAAAGAAAAGTGTGAACGAATAAAATGCAATATAGCGATCGTAAGAAAAAAATAAATTAATAAATAAAAATAAAATAAATAAAATAAAATAAAAATAATAACAACAACAATAATAATAAAACTCATATTTTGGTGCAATAAAACCACTTTTGTTAAAGATTTGTTTTGTCAAAAACGAAAACATTCCTTCGAGAGCATCCATTTATCATTTGTAAATACTAACACTTTCAGCTCCTGTTGTCATAAACTGCCATACAAAAAGAAAAGTAAATATTAATTTAGTTTTAGTAAAAAATAATCAGCAGCTGACATGCATTCTTGCATAAACAGGTGCAGATGTTTGAATTTCAAAAACAAAAGGGGAAAAGATTGAAAATGCAGAACTAAATAAATTTGTTCTTAAATATGGGACATACAATTTATAATAAAATAATTAAACTAAATAAATTACGAAATAAGTAAACTAAAGGGTTGCTATTATGTTATATATTTTAAGCATTCAACAAAATTTTTGTTTCAGGATCGCCATTTAGGGGGGTCAGTGGGACCAATTTCTCCCCTCCCTGGCTTCAGAAAATTAATTCTTAACTATACAAGTTTGTGCGGTTTTTGTTGTCTTCGGACAAAATTTGCATTCAGTACACATCCTTCGCTAGCCATCCCCGGGTGAAAAATCAAAATGACGGGCCAGTTTTAATTTTAATCAAGCAATAAAAACAAATATTGTTTTACTGGTTTGATGATTTTTTACCTTCTTGCAAAATTTTTGTCACGGAAAAAAAAGTAAATATCCATGCATGGTAAACATAACATTTTTACTCAATCCTCACCATACAATAAAAATATTCATCCCGAAATTGTTCACGAAATTGAGAGTGGGGGGGGGGGAGGGGAGATGGAGCAACTACGATGATACATCTGATTAGAAAATACTCATTAAAAAGAAATAAAGTACATATTTTCTTGTGGCTCTATCCCCCCCCCCCAACAATTAGAAATGTGAAGAAATAAAAACGGAATCTTGCATTTAAATTAATCCCGATTTTTCTCCAAAAATCGGGAACGTTTTGCCTGTCTAGGTTTTACCGAGTTTATTTTTTTTTTTTTTTGCAAATACACTCTTTGCAAGGAAAGAAACTGAAAGTTTATAAATTTTATAATCATATTTCCTATTTAGAATGAAAAATAATCATATTTATGTATGAAAAAAGTTAGTTTCTGCTATTATTTTTGAAGTGTTCCGTTTTTGCGAATTTCTGTTATATGTCGCTTTTACTTTGTACTAACATCAAGAAAATAAGTACAGTGTACAGGTTTTTCATTTTTTGCCTCCTTACGTTCCCTTTTAAGGTTTTACATTGCCTTTCTGTTTAAGTAGAGCTCCATTTCCCTTGTAATCATCTATACAAAAAATTACTGAATAGGAAATTCGGCTTTTCCCGCACTTTTTGAACAGTCGGACGTTTACTTTAATTAAAGCTTCTAATTGACGGGTAAGTAATATCTCATCAAAAACAACCCTGTTGTAAAAATTTCCCCGCCAAGAAAACCTTTAACTTTTCCGCACAAAAAAGAAAACCTGCATCCTAAACCCAAAAACCCTCAGCCATAAAAAGTAATGATATCTAGTTTGCCCGCCAAGTATCTGCCAAGCTATCATCCTCCCTCTTCTCCTTTTTCATCACAGCTACTTCCATTAGAACCTCCTCCCACCTTCAACTCCTCAGAAGTATGGATAGATCTTTTAAATTGTTTATCTTGTTTGGCGGGAAGCTTTTTGCTCACCAAGCAACCACTTCAATTTGAAAAGCTTCCCGCCAAACAAGATAAACAATTTAAAAGATCTATCCATACTTCTGAGGAGTTGAAGGTGGGAGGAGGTTCTAATGGAAGTAGCTGTGATGAAAAAGGAGAAGAGGGAGGATGATAGTTTGGCAGATACTTGGCGGGCAAACTAGATATCATAACTTTTTTTGGCTGAGGGTTTTTGGGTTTAGGATGCAGGTTTTCTTTTTTGTGCGGAAAAGTTAAAGGTTTTCTTGGCGGGGAAATTTTTACAACAGGGTTGTTTTTGATGAGATATCACATCTTTTTGCAT
Source organism: Uloborus diversus (assembly GCF_026930045.1). NCBI lineage: Eukaryota > Metazoa > Arthropoda > Arachnida > Araneae > Uloboridae > Uloborus > Uloborus diversus. The sequence goes on from NC_072736.1 coordinate 162,783,497, forward strand.
TGATAGTATTACTTTGTCTTTATTTTTAGAATTGAAAACTTGAAGTCAGAAAATTTTCAATTGAAACAACGTTGTTTTGTGTTTTTAAATGACAATAATGGCTAGCCTAATTTTACGTCAAGTTATTTTCTGACTATTAAGATTCTATGTTCATTTTGCGAGAATTGGGCGGTTTAAATTTTATTGCAATCCTTGTATCCTCTCTGTTGCAAAGAAAACTTCTTGGAAAATAAAATACCGTATTTTAAATTATATTGTTTTCGAGTATTTTTACAACTTTGCAATAAATTCTATTACAGTTTCTTTATTTGACAGATTATTCAACATTTTCATGAAGGTTTCTTAAAATGTTTTACAGCTTGAGGGCTATTTTAATCTAACTTTTCACTTTTTGTTTAATTACATTTTTCTTAAATCGTAGATTATTTTACGTTTTATGGGATAATTTGAATTGTTTGATGATTTATCTTTCTCTTGATAGAAGTCTTTGTCTTGCTTAATACCTAGTTTTGTTTAAAAGTTCATTTAAAAAACAAAATAACGCATGTTATCAACAAGCAAAAAAAAAAAAAAAAAAAAAAAAAAAAAAACTAAACCATTAAATATTTTAAATTTGAATGTGTCAGAAGATCTATACAACTTTACTCGATGTCAAATCGCGGATACCCCAAATTTGCCATAGCGAATGGAATGCGCATGTTGCGCGCGGACTAAGCTCATTAATAGTCTTGCTTAAATTAATTGCAAAAAATTTTTCAGCTAACAAATTACTGCAAAGCACGGATATCCACACACGTATTCCATATATTTTCAATTCATTATGTGTTGTTTGTGAAAAGTCCATTAATTTAGAAAATAAGCAAACCAATAAAAAAGTGCTATTTTTCGCTTTCAATTAAAAAGTTATATGTGCCGTATTCTTATGCGTACAGTTTCATATAATTTGTCACGTAAAATGTTGTAATGGTTTAACCCCAGTTTCGCATTTAAAATTTCTTCCCTTCATAAATATATCAAAACTGAAAAACAGGGGGAAGGAAATTTCGTATCGGCAAAACTTTGGGGGGAGGGGGGACAGCATTCTAATCTCATTCATTAATTTGTTTCTCTGCTTAAGTATAAACAAATAACATAGAATCTGGAAACAGAAAGCCCAATAAGCTAAGTCTGCGCGCATGCGCAGTCGCTGTGGCAAATTTGTGATATCCGCGGTTTAACGTCTAGTTGAAACTGTTGGATATGTTTTATTAGTCTTGATTGAATTTCATTTCCAAAGACAACTTTTGAATAATTGTTAGATCTTAGATCTGTTCTAGCATTGCAATTGCAGTCAGAGATTAACAAACCCTATAAGCTGAGAGTAAGTACACATGAATTTAGGGGAAATTAGTGATTTTCAAACTTAAATTACTCCGGCCCATGATGTCCCTGGGGGTTGAATTTTTGTATATGTACTCAATGGCCCCCCAAGAATATGTATACAAAAAATCATTACCGTAGCCCCCCGGGGGGCTGTGATAGAACCCCGGGAAGGTACAATTCGTGGGGTAAAAACGAGGGGGGAAGGGGGGTCAAACGGCACATCAGTAGGGCACAAGGAATGTGTGTGCGAAATTTCAGCTTGATTCCTTTTTTCGTCTGGGCTGTAGCCCTGTCAAAGAAAGCGAAAACTTTTTTGAACAGCGATTTTATAACTTTAATACCTCCTCCCCCTGATGGTCCAGGGGATTGTATTTTGGTTTACGGCGTCAGGGGCCACTAGAGATTGAGTGTACCAAAAATCAACTCCGGGGGTCTTCATGGGGCTGAGATACAGAGGGGTGAAAAACCCAAAAAACCCCAATTCGTTCTGTCGTGTAATCCTTGTTCTTGGTCGCTTTTATTATCTTTCTTCTTTGGCGGTGGATTTGCTTCTGTTGGCTGCTGACGTTTGGTTTCCTTGGCGGGGCGGGACGCTCCCGCGTCCCGTAATATAATTGCATCAGAATGTGCCGGTATCCATTTCTTTATTGTTTCGTTAAAACAGTAGGACTGAAGTCGGGGCGATAAAAAGAAAAGTCGATCAGAAATTACTGTAGTCAGTCAATGAAAAGTTCAGGATCCGCTTGTTTTTTTTTTTTTTTTTTTTTTGCTTTTCAAAATTGTAACATGCAGAAAATTATCGATGCGGCATTGTAAAAATAAGAATCAATGAACAATTAGAAGTGCTATACTAAAGAAAGAAAAAGAAAAAAAAAGGAAAAAAGTAGGAAAAATAGGAACTCTTCGAGGTCTGCACCTTGTAGTTATGGATATGTTTGTGCAGTTGCTTAGTAAGGCTTTTGTGTGAGGTAAGTGCAAATATTTTATATACATTTTTTCGCCCCCCGATATTACGAATAACCCCGATTTAACGCATAAAAGTTTCGGTCCCGATGAATTAGTTAAATCGGGGTCCGGTTGTAATGATAAATGCTTCTAGAAAGCAGAGCTGCGGAGTCGGAGTAAAAATAACCAACTTCGGCTCCGACTCCTGGAATTTTATAGACTCCGACTCCTTTACCTCAAAATCAAACCGACTCTGATTCTTACTCGGTAACCCTAGCGGTGTTGAGGACAAAACGACAGACTCCGAATTCGACTCTTGAAATTTAAAGCCTTCGACTCCGACTACTCTACCCCAAAAATTAGCCTGACTCCGATTCCGACTGGAAGTTGAAATGGGAGTAATACATTTTTGGAAGAACTAAGTAATCAGAAATATTCCTCGAAGTCTGATTAATACATGTTTAGATGAACTAAGTAATAATTACTACTTTTCAAAGTTGAAATAGGATTACAGTCGAATCCTAACTTACGCGAGGAATGCGTTCCAAGACCCCTCGCGTAAGTCGAAATTTCGCGTTGTGGAAAAGGGTATGTGTAAAAACTTTTATAAATATACCCATATAATTAAAGACACTTGTAAACACCACCTCAAACTGTTGAAAACCATTTCTTAACTATACATCACTGTTTCTCACATAAAAAACTTTATTTATTTATTTATTTTTTTTTTTTTAAAACCGTTTTATTCAACATAATCTTTAGCTTTTCTTTAATTGTCAGAAACTTTCTTTTTCCTTCTATCTTCACAAACTTTACATGAAACAGCGCTCTTAGGTGTCATTATATTTCATCAACTTCCCCATATAGAATGAAAAAAATAAATGGAAAATGGGGAGTAGTTATTTGTATAAGAGATGTTTAGACTAGTATGGTGTGGGAACGTCCACTCTCAGTGATGCCAAAGGGATGAAGGTCCATTCACAGAAAAAAATTTTTTAGTATCCAATAACTAAGCCGATATTTACACACCGCGATTCCCTTCGAAAAATTTTCGTGATGCGGGCGAAGAATTCGCGTTAGGTCTAAAATTCTTTACCGGGGGGGGGGGGGAAATCGCGTTATAGCCGTTTCGCGCAAGTCGGATCGCGTTGTAGTGGGAGTCGATTGTATACATTTTTGAAAAAACTAAGTTGTAATGATAACTACTCCTCGAAGTTGAAATCTGATTGATACATTTTTGGAAGAACAAAGCAATGATAACTACTGTAAAGAAGCAGTCGAAAACTTTGTACTATGGAATAAATAAAACGACACAACGTGTATTAAGTACAAATAAAGTATTAAAAGAGAGTTAAAAACTCAGCAAACAGCTGTTTCAAGGCTGTCAAATGCAAGCCCCTTCATCAGTGCATAAAAGAACGAAAAGCCCACCAATGCAGACCAAACGATAACTGTCGACAACACTTGAAAACACTTGTCAACAATGAAAGCTATCTACTGGAGATTAGGACTTATCCACTGCAGTGAGGGTTAAAATTTCAACCGTCAAAATATCACCAAACAGGCAATTGCTTCGTTCAAATATTGAAGCAATTTTCACCCGTCGGATGGGCGATTTTCTTGTAATTAAATATCGAAAAATTAAAAATTGGAAAGTAGGGTATTGAGATGCGGAAAAATGTCTGTCTGTCTGTCTCCCTCTAATAACTTTTGAGTGAATAATCCGATGCGAACTTTTTTTTTTTTTTTTTTTTGTTCGAAAGATCTCGGAGAGGGCACCTCACCGGCACGAACCTGAAGGGGGCCCGAGAATTTGAAAATGAGGGGGAAATATATATATAGGGACACATTAGGGGTAAGCAATATGGAGGGGGGGCCCCAAAATTTCTGTGCACGCCCCTGTTCTGAAGAAGTGATGAAAGCCGGCAAGGAAGAACAGATACGTTCTATTTTGATTTATAAGACTATTTGACATCTTGCTTTTGTTAAAAAAATAACAAAACATTGGAATGTATTCTTTTAAAAATTCCAATCGCACCTTCATCCCCCTCCAATTTTCCACCATGATGAATTATTTAAAATACAAAGCGCGAAAATGCTTTTGAAACTGTTTGACCACAGATTGTATGTAATTTGGCAATCGGCCAAGGAAAGAAGAGTCCATCTGAATGAATCTAGCAGGGGAGAAGGAAAAATAGCAATGGGATATTGATACACGCGTTTTATAGTGTCACTAGTGCCTTATTCGTTTATTGCATTCTCTTCTCTTTACTAATAATAAAGCTGAAAGTCTCTCTGTCCGGAGGATGTCTGGATGTCTGTAGGATGTCTGTGACGCGCATAGCGCCTAGACCGTTCGGCCGATTTTCATGAAATTTGGCACGAAGTTAGTATGTAGCATGGGGGTGTGCACCTCGAAGCGATTTTTCGAAAATTCGATTTTGTTCTTTTTCTATTCCAATTTTAAGAAAAAAACTATCATAAGATGGACGAATAAATTACGAAATTATCATAACGTGGAACCGTAACATGGGCACAAGCCAATTGGCGAGATACGAAATTATCATGACGTGGAATCGTAACGTGGGCACAAGCCAATTGGCGAGAAAATTCACTACACATCATTTGTAAATATACAGGCGAACCAAAAGACCTTTTAATTTGCTATTACGGGCGAAGCCGTGCGGGTACCACTAGTCTAAAATAAAACGAGGGGAAACAAAAATAGTTACCATGGAAACAACAAAAAGAAAATAAAATGTTTTCATTTCGTTCAGGAATGTAAAAGCAAAATGGTAAGCTGAAAACTAAGTTGTGAATAAATGAATCAATTAATTAATTTTTGTAGTGAGAATATAGATCGAATATACTTTAGATTAAAAAAATACTGCCAAAGCAAATTTTCATTTTTACAAAACTGGGGCTAAATAATAGAGAGGCAAACGAACACACAGGGCCCGAATAACTAAAAGTGAGGCCCAAGGCACACAATAATTTTGAGGCCTCCTGAAGGCTATTATTTTAAAAATGTGTGTGTTTTTTGTATAGTTCTAATGCTAATGCATAATTTTTTAAGTAATTTGGAGCCCCTTAGGAAGAGGGGGGCCCCAGGCCCAGGCCTAGTAGGCCTGTGCGGTAATCAGGCCCTGTGCACACATCTGTAACAAACCAACTAACACCCTTATAAACCAACTAGCTGCGTTGCCCGGCTTTGCCCGGTCCACCTTGAAAATAAAAATTGTGTCAAGTGACGTATATTCAACACAGGCGTAAAAGAAAAAAAAAAAAAAACCTCATGATTTTCCTTCCAAACAATGACGACAGATATTAAAATACTTTAAAGAAATTAAATCCAGAATGATGGATTTAAAATGCGTAACCATGGAAACACAAAATAAAATAAGTTTAGGAATTAAAATGCGAAAGAAAATGGTTCACAATTTGAATGGAATCGAGATTTCTTAAACTTGATTTAAAAAGGCTTGTAACTTTTTTTCCTTTCAAGATAAAAGCTTATTTTTTCGACCACAGGTCGAGTTAGATCTGGAGTAAAAAAGGTCGCTTTTTCCAATGGCGTCAAAAAGAAAGCTGTGGGACAATTCCTTCACTTTTTATTGATTTATTTAATGAAGAAAGTAGTGCCTAAATTTCAGCTAAGTCTAAAAAAATTCGAGCAAAAAACGTAAATGACTATTGTCCGTTTTTCACTAGTTGAGACTTGGCCACGCCCCCAACACGTGGTATCGGAAGATTCTATATGCGTCTTTTGGGGATGAGGCTTCAGACCAACACTGAGAAAGGTTGCCAGTTGGCCATCGTTATCTCACTGGAAGAAGATGAGTGTTCTAGTATTTTCTAAGAAATCATCTCCCACCTTCTCTCTCGAAAAAAAGGTGTGCTACAAAGACAATTGTTCGACTTAAAAGTATTTTAAGATTTGCAGTGTATATCTATACGCTTCGGGTTAATTTAACATTGATTTTGCAAAGGAAATCCTAAACTTTTTGTTTTTCACACTAATTAAACATTTTCTGCAAACACGGTGAACAGTTACGGGTGAGATTGGAACGAAAATGTTTCATTCAATTACGCTGAAACTTTCACAGAACTCAAACGTGGGTTTTTCACACATTTTCTAATTATAAATCTCTAATCGCATTTTGTTAACTTTGTTGGTCAACCATTTATCACCTTATTTTCGATCCAATTTTCTTCTTTAAAGTGTTTTTTTAAGTATTACACAGAAGTATGGGATAAATGAACTACTTTTGCAATATTTCGAACTGTTTTACTTCGAATATAATGAAGAATTAATACATTTTCGAATTGCGTTTGTTGTTACTTTGCGAATTCGAACCATTTTGAAAATAATTACGTAGAATTTGTGAAGTAAACAAGCAAAAATTAATACTAAACGATTTTTTAACTATCACTGCATTGAAAAAATAATAAACAAAGAAAACGACAGACGACTTTAATTTCGAATTTTTCTGAAAATATTTCTCTGTCATCTCATTTTTGGCCCATTTCAAACGGTCAATATTTTGTAAAAAAATGTTGGGTTGATGTAATCATGTAGAGACAGTATGAAAAAGTGTTGGAACTACTATTTCAATTCCTAGGCACTTCATTTTTAACCACACGCATTTAAATCGTACCAACAATTTTGGAAGCCACAGTAGGTAAGCTGCACTTTGTGTGACACATTTCAATACTATAGTACTATTTTTTTTTTTTTTCAATATGGCTTTTATTCTTCAGAAATGAAAAAAGGAACAAAACAAAAATTAAAGCTTTTCACATGCCAATATGATTATCTACAGAATAGTTGAATAAGTGCCTGAAACAACGTTTGATGTTGCTGCTTTGACCTATTTATTTTTGTAAAAAAGAAAAAAAGTATATGTTTTTTTTTTCGAGTTTTTTTCGATTACTCTAAAAGTAATTCAATTCTTCCAGTACTTTTACGGAACAGCGTTACGTGTAAGGATCATAAAATAGGCAAAAGTTTGTTGCCCGTATTCTAGTACAGCTCCGAACAAGGACGGATACAAGGGAGGGGCGATCGCCCCTTCCTTGAGTCGAGATGCAGAACTCTTCTACCGCTAATTTTTGATACTGAAGTTGGAAATTATTTTAGCTTATCTTCAATAGTTTTACGAAGCTCTTGCTGTCTGGAAAATGAAATTGTAGCACATGTCTTAACACTTTAGTGATAGGGATCCGAACTTTATATAGGAAGTATTTCAAAGTTCCAAAAACTCAATTTTAGACGATTTTAGTGATATTAAATAGGGTTATGGTTCAAGGGCTCTTCTCAGGAAAGTTTCGAAAATTGAACCCCCCCCCCCAAAAAAAAAGAGAAATTTATTAGACTTTTTATTATTGGACACCTTTGATGGCGTTAAGGTAAGGGATGAGGTTTGGTACACCCCTCCGCAATTTTGTAGAAAAGGAAGTCCCCCCCCCTCCTAAAATAACTGAAATGTGACGATCTTTCATGGTGTTTGGAAGGGGGGGGCAGAGATTTGCGAATTTATAAAAGGGTAAGGGTGTGAAATCAATCGCCCTCTCCTTGAATAGTCTCTGGATCCGTCCTTGACTCTAATTACGCCTTGTAAAAGGCGTAATTTTTAGCAAGAAACTTTGCTATGATCAACTCATTCAGTTGTTCAGCATATCGCACATTGCCCCCCCCCCCCCGCACCATTTAGGCAGCTAACTTTGCGATTTTTGTGTCGAGAAAGAGCATTAAATTTAGATTTTAAATCAATAGCCGGTACGGTTTTCCCAAATTTTGAATTGTGTCACTTTCCCTGCCGGGTGCGATATGATTCTTTGTTAAAAACATACATGATCATAAAAAAATTGTGACTAGCGCTATCCAGGGGGGAGGGGGGAGCCGTTCTTTTCTCTTAAAACCAATTGTTAGTGCGATTTTGGTGACTTAGAGCAAACCTTAGGAGCCGTTTACAAATGATGTCACCCTTGAAAGGGGTAGAGAGGGAGGGTTAGGGATTAATGAACTTCTGACAGTTAATCTCAAGGGGGAAGGAGGGGATTACAAGAAATGTGACGTCACACATTTTGGTCCAAATAAAAGTGTTCGTTATAGCAACATGTTCATCGAACATTGCGTGAGATGTGACGAGGAGAGAGGGTAAGGTGAAGTGTAACATCCTTTATGGACAATCCGTGTGGACGTTAAGCTACTGTGTACTGAAGTCTTCGTTCTGCCCCCCCCCAGAAACGAAGTTAGTTACCCCCCCCCCCGCGCTGGCAAATACTCGCCCTGGGGGGTAGTTGTCATCTCTTAAGACGACCCTACCGATGAACCTTTAATTTTAAAACAGTTTTCCAACCAAAGACATTTTTTGTAACGCACCGAAAATTATTACATATTTCTAAACATTAACATTCATGCAATACTTAGATAAATAATCTTGATTTTAATAGTCAATTGCATTAATATATTTCAGATTGATTTTTTATTGTTTTCTCATTTACTTTTATTTCTCACATGTGAATCCTTTTTGGAACAATTGGCCAGTCCCCGCCTTTGGTTCAACCAGGTTTTTTTTTTTTTGGGGGGGGGGGCAACTTTTGTTTGAATAATGTTTTCAGCATTTTTTAAAAGTAACTGCTACTGTAGGGGCTACTGACTGTATACCCACTTTATATGATCTCAAATTTCTTACAATCCATGCAGATGCATCAAAGATCCAGCCCCTAAGAGCTGCTGAGTCACCTCCCCCCTCAAGAAAAGAGAGAGGGAGACAGAGAGAGATACTAAGTCTTCAAAAAGAACGCAACCCTTAAGCATTTCAATGCCACAGTCTGTGTGGCAATTAAACTTTCCTGTCCCCCTCCCCCTTTTTTTTCATCAGCGCACTTGCAATTTTGAATATAGGACGTTAGTGTTTAAGAGGATATCGTTCAAAATTCAGAAAGCCTATCATTAATAGAAATGTTTCTTTCGGAAAACAAAATACCTTACTTTTTTTTTGTAAATGCAATATTTATAGTTCTGAAATTTTCAGTTTAAAAGGTAAAGATTCCCCGTAGACAACAATTACGCGAAGCTAGAAACGAAAGGAAAGAACACAAAGACATTGTAGTAAATTTAAATGCCCGCCAAATTTAGGGTTGTCTCAATTGAAAGCGGTAGCGATCACCCCCGCGCTAAACTTAGCTTTGCTTTCGGGAAGGCGTTCCGAAGTCTCTTCTCCTCATGAACGCACAATACCGCCGTAATAAAGTTAGAGCATTGAAACAAATTACGTAGAACGCGGAAAATTCTACCCTTTCTAACGATATGTAATATTAATATGTGCAAGTAATTTTTCACCCCCATATTTGAGAATTTATGTGAAAATTGGACGTAAATTGAAATAAAAAAAGAACTATTCATCGAATTTTATACGAACTGGTACACAGACTCTTTTTAGGAACTTCATTTTATACTTGTAGAGATAAATACGTCCATTTCCGCTTATAAACCGGATATTAGCCTTTCCATATAATGGATGGTCAGACAGTAAATGTTTGAGGAATGTTTTCGATTTTCAATGTATGAAAAGCGTTAAAAGTATCCCCTATCTTGAACCACAACGCGAGAAATTTTCAAAATGAAAAGTGCAATAAATTTTATTTCCCAAAAATCTCTGAGCTGGCTCAATTATGTGCAATCACTCATTTTCGAAAGTGTTTAGAAACATCTGGTGCAGTTGTGTGTTTTGTGATGTGAATCAAATGTGCTGCAGCTGTGGCTCACTCGAACATCCAAGTACCATCAAAGGACATGAAAAAGCGATCAGGTTTCCCAACTTTCACGAAGTGGGGTTGTTCCACCAAACGTCTTAATATGGTTTGGATGTGATGAGTTTTTGGTATCTTGAAATTTAAAAAGAATACAGAAGTTATAAAAGATGGAATGTTCTTTGGAAAGAATTGATTTAAAAAAATTATACAGCAATCAGGTGATAGAATGAGAAGCAAATGCTTTTAAATTACTTTTAAGTGATATGGGTAATAATGAGTAGGCTTGCCAGACTTCCTGGTTTGACAAGGGCAACCATATAGGGAGGCAAGGGGGGCGGCTCAAGCCCCCCCCCCCCGATAGAAATTGGAACTTCCTTGCTTTAAGTACTTTTTTATTTGCAAAAATGTAAAAACATTTCTTCTCCAGCCATTAATGAATAATTTATTAAAAATGTCAAACTTTAATAACTCTAATTTGTACTGAAATCGGTTTCTATGGGGAAAATATCCTGCTAAACCATGGGGAAAAATCTGAGCCCCCCCCCCCTTAAAATTTTGCATATGGGCGCCCTTGCGGTTTGACCGGGACAATCCCGGTTTTCAGACAAAATTCCGGTGTCCTGGCGCCGGTTTACTTCACGTCCCGGTAAACGATAAATTTGATTACAGACGACCAAAAAAGTCAACAAGTAATTAACTGTGAAGGTTTTTTTAAGATAAACTTTGCCATTTGAAACATAGACCTGTAAAATTAACATCGGATCAGCTAGTGAGGATTTTTACAAGATTAAAACCAAAAGAGACTAAAAAAAGTCCTAGCGAATGAAAAATACGTGCAAATATTGTTCAAGTTTTTATTACTCATTCAAAATATTTCTTCTTACTAAAGTAACTAATAAATATTAACCTGTAAGAAATAAAATGTTTAAATTTATCTGTTTATGTCATTTGTTACTACCCCTGGTTTAGGCTCATAATTAGTAACCATTTATTCATAATATTGTGAATGAACTACCCTCTAAAACACGCTAAAAACTAGCCAGGGGTGTGTTCCCTTTTGAATACTCGCGACGGGAGGTGGGTTTTCTGGTGTCGCGGTTGAATTCTTCAGAAATCTGGTAAGCCTAGTAATAAGTAAACTCATTCGTAAGTAAGCAGACTCATCTTTTGTTACAGCAAAAAAACAATGCTTTGTAACAAAACTACAAAAGATTGTTATTTGTAAACACTTTATCATTTATAGTTCAGCTGTAATGGCCATCGGACTGCCGCTCCAAATACGCCATGTTGTATTACACTTTTCGGACACCCTGTGTTTTTTTTATTTAAACTCAACAAGTTTGATCTGGATAATAATGATCCGGATAAACGAGGGACGGATAAAAGAAGGTTCTACTGTAGTAAACATTTGTAGAAAAATATGAAACTTTCAATTTGTTGTTTAAACAGTCTAAACCTGTCGAGCATCGTTTAAAACTATTGCTGCATTTCTATTTCTAACCACAATGTTTCAATATAATAGCGGTACAGTGAAACCTGTGTAAGTTGACCACTTGCGGTGCAGTACTTTGGTGGTCAACTTAGACAGGTGGTCAACTTATAAAGGGAGTAATGTTTTCTTTTTTTTTTTTTTTTGTCATTTCTTGTACCATGTATTCATTTTTTGACTGATTGACACTTACTCTTTCCGTTCAACTCACTTTCATTGTTTAAAATTACTTTGAACCAATAATTTAAAATGTTATTTAAATATTTTTAGAGGTTATTTTCTCAGAATGACGTATAATATGTCATGTAAATTTAAAATTTCAGTAAATTGATCAAAAAAAAATCATTGTTTATAAAAAGTTATTTGATATTAATAGTTCCTAAAAATTCATAGCTAATCAAAAATAACAAATTTGACGCTTTTTTTTTCTCTCATATACATTTGATACATTTATAACCATGATGATCTACTTTTCAACAAAATATTGAAGTTTGGCGCACTTATTAGACACTAGTTTTGAAAATTCCATATGTGTCAGCTAATTTTCTCTGGATTTCTCCCTTTTCAATTAATTTTAATACTTCATACTTTTTATCAATCTCAAGTTAAAATAACTTTCTTTTTGAAGCCCTTTTAGGTAAAACTATAGCACAAACTATAGCTGGACTCTCATGGTTAAAAAGGCAATTGAAAATGCCTTATTTCTTAATCCCTTGCACCAGAAATACTGCAATGCAAGTAACTTTTACCCTAGCACAATTCCAGTGTTGCAACAAAATATTGCAACTGGAAAAAAATACTTTGTACTTTTCTATTGACACATGTTTTCATTGAACAAAGAGTACAAAAGGTAATCTCACAAGTTTGGAGAATAAAAGGGTTCTTAGTAGTTTTCCAATGTGGTTAAACTTACAAGGAAGTTTAGTTATGCTGCTGTTTTTTTTAGTTGGTAAAATGCTGGTCTGGCATCAAAAATATTTTTGGAAAGCTATAAAAAAAAATAATAATAAAATAAAATAATTTGCTAAATGAAGTTTTAAAAAATAAACCAAGTGGTCAACTTACAAAGGGATTTTTACAATACTCCAAACCAAATTTGGGGTACATTAGTGGTCAAGATAGACAGGTGGTCAAGATAGAAAGGTGGTCAAGTTACAGAGGTTTTCCTTCATTATACAAGATAGGACTAATTCCGTTCCTGACAAAAGCGGTCAACATAGACAGGTGGTCAACTTACAAAGGTGGTCAACTTTACAGGTTTTACTGTATTTCTTAACTTAAACTTGCAATTCATATCCATAGTATTACATTGAGGAGCATTATAACATACAATCAATTTTTATTTACAACTTGCTTCATCTATTAAATTTCTACAGGATAATGTAAATGCAGAGACTGTATGATAAATAGAGACTAAAAATTGTCTAGTGTCTTAAAGAGTAATAAACTGCATACACATGCTTTTCAAAAGTGGTGAAAATAAGTTCTTGAATGTACCTCACAAAGACATTTTCCTTTAATTTAAGTAGAAATTCTAAAAGCCTTTTGAAACAAACGAACGCACTCACAAATTCCACTCAGTTGAAAAATCTTATGAGTGTTAGATATTTAACAGGTAGGCAGTAGAGATCAGGGGCGGATACAAGGGGAGGATCATGGGGGACATGACTCCCCCCCCCCCTAAACCGTCGACAATATTGTCCGTTCACATTGTATTCAAACACTTTACTGAAATCGTTTACATTTTATTCGCGGTCTTTTCAATTCGTTAATTATTTTTTAAAGTAAAAAAGTATTTGAAATACTATTTCTTTTCCTTACCCATGAAATTAATTTGTGACGTTCATGCCCCATTAGGTGCCTTATTCCTGACCGGTTTGGTGCTTTTTATTGACACCCAAGCAGTTTCAGAAATTTTTCGTACCCAAAAGCGAAGGTTTGTTCATCAGGGAGGGGGGAGTCATTCTTCAGCGTTACCCCCCCCCTCTAAAATGGTAGACTATATCCGCCCCCAATAGAGATAGATAATAAACATCAATTTCAAGTTTACAAAAAAGTGCTAAAAACGAAAAATTATTTACCTCTTTTCGAAAATTCCTCGCATTTAAATCTCTTCTTCAAACAAACTTGAAACATTTCATTTGCAATCGTCTGTTATATCAGGGTGCATGGAGACGAGATGTTTAACTCATATTTTGTACGATCACCAAGAAATAGTTCAGATTTTTTCATGCTCTGCAAAATGAAAGTAACTATGGGTGAAATTCAAGAAGCATTGTTTTTCTGCTATGCCCCCCTCCCCCCCCCGTGATCTTTATACTTACACCAAGTTTCGAAATTTTTCGTTTTACTTTCAGTGAAACGTTTTAAGGATTTTCTTGTTCATCGTCTTGTTATGGGGTGCATAAGATACACTTCCCACAGTAGAAAACATTTCGATAAAAACAACTTCTTAGAAACCACATTTCATCACATTCAATTTCCACAGTGGAAAAAACTTCAAATGAAAACATCAAAGTCATTGTAAACAACAGATTTCGAATTTACAGTTAAAAAGTTATTTTGCTTACTCCGTACTAAATATTTTTACGTTTTCAGTGTTTTTTTCCCCCAAAAAAGATTTTGGGTTTACAGTTAACTATTATTTTGAAATGTGTAAATAAAACAAATCAATAAAATCAAACACAAATAGTTTTTAAGGAGCCTCCGCGACCGAGTGGACGGAAGTACGAGATCCAACAGCTTCCTGCGTGCTCAGTAAAGGATTTTGAGAGTTTGATTCAGCCTTTGCCCAGAGTGTTATTTCCTTCTCTTCTTGGGGTAAGGTGCATTTCATGCTGATTTGTGATGGCTGTGCTGCATAGTGTGAAGCTCGATAAAGTGTGTAATGATTTTAAAAAGTAAATGAAACTGAATTTAAAGTATTCATTTAAACCTTTGATTCATTTGAACAAGGGCTTAGTTTTCGTGGGAGTTCACGCAGATGCTGCACTTCTTTTCAATTTTACGTTATTTTTTACACGTTAGACGGAATTCAGACCAAATCTTCCATTAGAAATTAGTCCTGATTTGAACGTAACCTTTTTCGTTAAGTCTTACTTTAAATACAAGTTGTGAAATCGAGTCAAAAATACATGTGTCTGCAACACAATAAAATATCGCAAAAAAAAAAAAAAAAAACCGTGAATTAACTCCTGATTTCCGGTTCGGAAATGGAGTGCCGGGATCTGAAGTACGAGCTTATGGAACACTGGTTCCGGTATGGAATACCGGTTCCGGTATGGAATACCGAGATCTGAATTATACCGGCTTATGAAACACCGGTTCTGGTATAAATACTGACGTACCGGAAGTATGATACCGGTTCCGGTGTTTCATAAGCCGATATATTTTTTTCCGGTATCATTTTTTTTCCAATATGGTTACTACTATACTATGAAATTACTGCAAATTACACTACGCGGCAAAAAAGAAAGAAGTCCTTTAAAGAGCTTCTGACACCTTTATCGCTGGTTCTTACGCAAAATGACACACTGAATCCAAATATAACCACCATTTTCAACCATCACTCGCCCCCTTCCCCCCACCTTCGGGGGATAGCTCTCCTCTTTTTTTTCAAATTTTCAACAGTTTTACAGCCATTATTTTGATATGAAAGGGAAGGGAGAATTTCATCAACTGCTAACATTCTTCTGTGTGTGTGGGGGGGGGGGAGTTCCAAAAAGATACAAATGTATCAAGATGGGTCACTTTAAGCGGTTTCTCCCCTAAAATATTTAAAGAATGACAATGAATAAAATGATCTTTTGAAAATGAAATGACCTTTTTTCCTAGGGTTTTGTTTTACAATTTCTTTCAATTCTTTTTGGGTGTACTTTCTTACAATTATACTTTCTGAGCAAGAAATGTAAACATATTGCCCACATACACAACTATTACAGCATTCCTTCGCTCTATCGATTCCAAAATCCCCCCCCCCCCCCCACCGGATCATTCTACTATTTCAACCTTTATAAGGCTCTTTTTCCACGTGCACCGTTCACACACAAATTTTTTCTATCCCCAACCGATTCAGCAGTAATGTCATGGACTCCATTCCATAACATTCGATTAACAAACGACATAAAACGCTCATTGGTTGGTTTCACTAGCTAATGGCTTTGCAGAATCTGTTGAACGAGCTATTCAGAATAAAAGAATTTCTTCCGACTCTTCTTTCAGTAAACTGTAGGAATTCCTTTTCGAAGAAGTACATAGTATCGTTCTTAGAATGTTATATCTGTAGCTTAGTTAAATTATTTTAAATCGGCTAGTGGAGTTTTAAATCCTCGAATATAAATTAAATACTTATAATAGTAATACCAGAAGAAATACTAATAATACTGTGTAGTTTTAGTTTTTTTAAATGAATTAAAACTACAGTAGACCCTCGTTTTATGCGGGTTTATTTCACGCGGTTTCGATTATACGCGGTTTAAAACTTGACTCCTTTATTTTATTTTACGCGGATGGGTTTCGGTTTTACGCGGATGCGGCAATGCAAACAGATAAAATTTTCCCCTCTTCCAAAATCCAAACTCCTAAAGATTGCTGATTGCGCGTAATCAACTGCATTTTGGCGTGTTAATAATTGAGCTTGGAACACTAGACATTTACTTAGGAACTTATTATTGGAACTTCGACATTTTATGCGATTGGTTCCAGAGCTCTTTCCAGAAGTAACGATATTAATATCCCACAGATCAGAACTCACCGGAAGAAGAGCTTTTAGGAGTGACAAAGGCGGCCAAAACCAACGAGGATACCGACGTCGGTGACGCACAACCAAAATCGTTCATATTAAAAATTTTGAGCCATTCCTAGACAATAGAAATGATCTTTCTGATTTGTTGGTGAAAGAAGACTCTATCATGGAAATGACGCAAGCGGTCATGGATGCGTTAATGTTCTGCAAAGAATTAGGGAAAAAATTTTAACGACTGCCAAAAGACGATCATAGCCAGCTCCTCTTTATAAACAGAACACGAAATTAATTTATGTTTTCTTTATACATGTTGTGCATAAACGTCGATATAAGTACACATTAAACTTATTATTTAATTAGTCATCACTAGAATGAAGTAGTTTTTTTTTATCTACAGAGCTTAACCCTTATTTTAACACTACTATTAGGTCTCACTTTACGCGGCATTTCCGTGAACCGTAACCCCCGCGTAAAACGAGGGTCTACTGTACATTATTATCAGTGTTCATTTGGTATTATCACTGGTATGTTTTAAACATTTCATACCATTCACTAATCATATCGCACAACGACGTGGGAAATGACGCAACTCAAAAAGAACAGCAACGGAGAAAATCATCAAGGTTTTATGCAATAGTAGTTTTAAGCGATTTAGTCTCAAAAATAAAAGTACGAGCAAACAATTTATTAAGTAATGCACACTTAAATGTCGAAAATTTTACTTCTAAATTATGTATTTTCGAAACACAATTTTAGACTTTTTTTATCCAATGATTTTAGAGAAATGAAAGTTTATGAAACCTTTCCCCGAAAATATTTTAATGTTGAGATTTAAAAACGGGATTTTTATGGGCCATGACGTTAGGGGAGGAGATGGGGTTCAGGTATGCTCCCCCGGTAATTTTTCAAAACAGAACTTTCAAAAATGTAGCTTTGTTAGACGATCTTCGATGATATTAGGAAATAGGAAATTATGAATTTAAGAGCTCTTCTTCGGAATTTTTTTGAAATTGAAGTCATAAAAATGCAATCGCCGGCCTTCTTTTGACGTTGGGAAGGGACATGGTTTGGAACTTCCTCCGTAAAGCTTTCATAATTTAAGTTCCGAAAACGCAATCTTTGGAGGTTTGGAGCCTTCCCCCAGAATTATTCGAAGTTAAAAATTTTAAACTTGCGGAAGTTAACCTGTTTCAGTAGTTTCATGAGAAATAATCGGATTCGAGAACTCCTCCTCAGTCAATTTTTGTTCTTGAAGTTCTCCAAACGCTACTTCGAACGATTTTCGTGTTTCGACGGAGGGGATCTGGTTCGCTCTAAATTTTTAAATTGCAACTGTAGGTCATCTTTGATGGCATTAGGCGAAGGCATAGGGTTCAGCACCGCCGGAAATGTTTGATATTCAAGTTCAAAAACGCAATTCTAGAAAAGACAAAAAAAAAATGTGATGTTAGGGAGAAGAGAGAGATTTTGTGATCTTTCTTCCTCTGGAAGTTTTTCGATATTGGAGTTCTAAAAACGCGATTTTAGACCTTCTTTGGTAATGCAGGCGAAGATATGGGATTCAAGTTATCTTTCTCGGCCGTGTTTACTGTTTAGAAACAGAAGCTCCAGAACTCAAAATTTTGGACTATCTTCGGTGGCATGGGCTGAAGGTCTCGGGAGCTCACTTCCTCGAAAACTTTTGGAAATTTAGATCCTGAAAATGCTGTTGCAGACGATGTTTTGTGTTGCTATGGAATGAGATGTTTTGGTGGCCTTCTCTCCGATTTTTTTCTTCCCCAATCTCTTATCGTAAATCCATTTCTGTTTCAGGTCTGACCATACGGATTCGAACTTTAAGGGTGAGAGGAGGGCAAGGGACACTTGTCCCTGTAGGAATTTTTAGGTAGAGAGGGGCATTACTCTTGGGAATTTCTTGAATTGAAACTGCCGCCCTTACCCATCTTTATTTAAATAACTATCAACGTTTAATTAACATGAGAAAAAAAATTAAAGTGAATTTATAAAACCTTTGATAAATTTAAAACGGATAAATTCCTTTTTGTGCAATTCATTGCTTTGAACAAAAGAGAGATTTCAAAAGTTACACGCTCTAAAAGGCCAATTTTAGGCAGCCTGTGGAATGCCAGAGAAAAGACAGAAAAGGGGTAGGAGAGGGAAGAGGAATCGCAGGACGAACGAACTACCAGATTTTTACTTCCTTTTCCAAAAAAGGAAGTATTGTATTCGCGAAAAAAATTTCACCCAAAAATCGGCCTTAATTTCCATTTTGCTCACCCCCAAATGAATGTTGAGTTTTTTTTCAACCCGACCACACGTGGATATGTGCCTAGGAACGTACAGACACTCGAAACATCCATTTTGACGATCCCTGAGTTAATTACTACGAGTTTTCTCGTGACGTCTGTATTTACGCATGTATGTGCGTATGTGTGTATGTATGTCGCTAACTCAAGAACGGAATGTCCTAGAAAGTTGAAATTTGGTTCGTAGACTCCTAGTGGGGTCTAGTTGTGCACCTTCCTTTTTGGTTGCATTCGTATGCTCCAAAGGAGGTCTTTTGCTCCTTTTTGGGGGGAAATCATTGTTAATGTCGATGTAAAGTCAAGTGGTGTTATAATTTGGCGGACACTTGGCGATATATCGCCAGTCTTTTGGTCGCCAAATCTTGTCGCCACTTTGGCGACAAAATTGGCGTTTTTTTTATTTTTAATCTGGTTTTAATTTGGCCACTGTTGGTGATATTTAGAGAGTAAACTGTTGAATCATATTAAAACTGCCAATAATGAGAAAATGACATTAAATTGGAGTAAAAGGAAGTCATGTGATGCACACATCAGCTCGTTTTTTTTTAACTTAGTGTAAGTCAATCTTTTGTGGAAAAAAATTTAAGGATCTGGATTTTCTCCTAGAGAATTTCTCTAAATTGACGTCAAACATAGCTAATTTTAGCAAATGAAGGTTTGAGGTTTCCGTCAAATTATTTTTCAAAACTGAAGTTACTATGAGATAAGCTTGGTGACGTTTGGCATTCCTAGAGAATTTCTCTAAATTGACGTCAAACATAGCTAATTTTAGCAAATGAAGGTTTGAGGTTTCCGTCAAATTATTTTTCAAAACTGAAGTTACTATGAGATAAGCTTGGTGACGTTTGGCATTCGGGAACCGTTCCAGGACATTTTCCAAAATAAAACTTTTGAAAACGCAATTTTATGTCGTTAAGGAAATCCGAAAAATTCGGAGGTTTTTTCAAAGAAAATTTTGAATTTTTAACTATATCTTTGCTGACGTTGGGCAGAGAAAAGAATAGGATTCCATGATTTTCGCTGCAAATTGTATTGAATAAAAGTATTTAAGACGTATTTTTTTTTTTTTTTTTTTTTGCACTATCTTTGCTGATGCTTGGGATTTGATTTCTCGGCTTCGGTTGCTGTTTGACTTTGAAGTTTTAGAAATACAACATGAGAGTTTGTTTGGTTAGGTGGAAAGGGGGGGGGGGGGCCGGGACCGCCGCGAATCTTAGAGAGTAGGGGGAGAAAATGTTGTGGGCCTGGGCCAAACCGGTTGAACGCCATCTTAACTACAGCTAAGCGATGGGAATTTTCTTTCGTCCAGTATAGCACCACGTGTATTTCTTGTGATTTTCAATTCGCCTATCGGCCAAATTTTGATAAAATTATCACGTCGTCCATTTGATTTTTTTAAATGCCATAAGCTTTGCATTTTTAAACATTTTTTTGGATTTATGTATCTTTTATTTTTAATTTATTTGCCTTACTTTCAAGAAATATTGTACTTTTAAGCGAAATGATAAGTGCACGATAAATTGATTGAAATTCAAGGTAAGTGAATCAAATTGTTTTGAATGTTTTATATTTTCTTAGGTCCTCATCTTTTTATTTTTAGCGTTTGAGGATAATTTGATTTAATGTTTTAATGAAATTGTAAATGGTTGAAGTATTTGTGTTTAAGAACTGTCTTGATTAAGCCTGCAGCATTTATATCAGAATACGTCTTCATATAAAGTAATTGAAATCCTTTCAAAATTTAGGAATGAAACCTAATTTTATCAAACAAAATTAAGTAGTAAAAATAATAACATTAAAATTTTTTTTAACATTAATATTAAAATTCAAATATAGAGACTATAAAACAGCAATATTAAAAGTAATAATAGTATTTTTCTCTCAAGGACATTATGCCTTCATCCTGCTGTGTGCCGGGATGTACTTCCAACTACAAATTAAAGGAAAATGTCAGAGTTTTTAAATTTCCTAATGACAAAAGTCTTCTAGATCAATGGTTAAGAAAAATACCCCGAGAGAATTTTGAACCAGGCCCAAGAAGTGTAGTCTGCATAAACCATTTTAACGAAAACGATATTATTAAGAGTGACACTAAAATAAGATCAGACGGCACCATACAGGAAATTGAGAGAAAAAGATTCAAATTGAAACCAACTGCTGTTCCTATGGTTTTTCCCAATTTGCCATCATATTTATCGACCAAAAATTCTTCTGAAAAAAGGAAAGACCCCGAACAGAGAAGATTGCAACAGAATGCCGTATTAAAAGTTAAAAATGAAAATTTATCAAAAGCAGATGTCATTCCATCATTTGAAGAACTATTAAAGCATGAAGTTATTTTGGGGGAAGATTGGTTTAAATATTCTGATGACAGTAAAATTACTATTTTCAAAATTGAGAGCAACTCACTTCCGTTAAAAGTATTTGTCAGTGTTACAATTTATAACGACCTAAACATTGATTTATTTATTAAAGATGAAAAAATGAATCCCAAGGATATGACCAGTATTTTGAAAATGAATGATAAAAAAAGATTAATATTAACAAGATATTCTGAAATTGATAAGTTAATTGTATATTTTAACAGTATGGAATGTCCTCACACTAAAATAACTCTGGATAAAATTTTGGTGGACTTGGAGAATTTTTTAACTGATGATTCTCCCAAAACTGATGAAGAAATAGAATTTCAAAAAGCGATTGGCTTTCATTACGAGCAAATGAATCTTTTATGCAAAAAGACTAGAAGATATTCTCCTTTCATGCTCGCATGGGCTTTCTCAATTTTCATTAAATCTCCGGTTTGCTACAAAAATTTATATAGTTCAAGTACTTTAGCTCTTCCTCACGAAAGGTATTTAAGAAAAATTTCTTCAGTTTTGAGTTTTGATGGAAGCAAAGATGGATCGGAACATAAGAAATATTTAACAGAAAAATGTAAAAAATTAGAAGAAAGAGAGCGCACTGTAAATTTGCTATTAGATGAAATTATTGTTAGACCTCATGTAAATTTTCGCTCGAATGCCATAAGTGGATTAAGTACAAACAAACAACATCAAAGAGCAACAAGTGTCCAAGCGTTTATGATAACGTCACTAAATTCAAAAAATAAAGATGTCGCCGGGTTATTTCCTGTTAAATTCATTAATGCAGATGAATTACTAGATATGACCCAAAAGATGATTCATCTAATTCAAGATTGTGGTTACGTAATTTTATCAGTTATATCAGACAATAACAGAGTCAATCGCAATATGTTTACGTCTCTCTGCGGTGGAGAACTACAAACCTGTTTTCCCAATCCACAGCATGATGGTAAAAAAATATTTGTACTTTTTGATTCTGTGCATATATTGAAATGCATTAGAAACAACTGGCTGAACCAGAAAACGCCAGAAAATACATTCATGTTTCCCTCATTTAATGATGATACTGTGCTACGAAGTGCATCGTTGGGGCATTTAAGATATTTATTTTCTGAAGAAGAAAATTCCTTGATAAAATATGCCCCAAAATTGTCCAGAAAATCTCTATTTCCCTCTAACTTAGAAAGGCAAAATGTTGCCTTATGCCTAAAACTCTTTGATGAGAGTAATGCGAGTGCTTTAAGAAGATTAAATGATAAAAAATATGAAGGAACAGCAGCATTCGTGGACATAATAGTTAAATGGTGGCGAATCATGAATATAAAGAGCACTGCAAAGGGATTTGAAAAGTTTGATGACAATAGTAAGCCTTTTGAATGCTTGTCTGATGAAAGAATAGATTTCTTAAGAAGATTTGTTGAGTGGCTGGAAGTGTGGAAAAACCTGCAAATTAAGGACATCAAGAGCAAGAGAGCAGGCAAATTAACAGAAGAAACATTTTGTTCCTTGATACACACATCAAAAACAATGGTAGAAATTATAATTTATAATTTTACAGTTCTAAAATCTAACTTCGTTTTGACAGGAAAATACCAAACTGATGCATTGGAAGGGAGATTTGGTCAATATCGGCAACTCCATGGTGGAAACTATAATTTAACTATAGAAGAAGTTATAAGAGCAGAGAAGAAACTACGCCTAACCAATATCATCAACTTACATTCCATGAAATATGGATCGTTTCCACTCTCAGAATTCTTACTTGATTTCTCGGAAGAGAAAGATGAAAATGTGGAAGCAGAAATCAATTTTCACGGTGTGGATTTTGCTAACTACACCGAAGAAGAGGAAAATAATATACCCCTTTACATATATATTTCTGGATATGCGGTGTATAAAATTAAAAATCACTTGCAGTGTCACTCTTGTCATACATTTTTAGCCTCAAACAAATTAGTTTTGTTTGATATGACCGACGAAATGACGAAAAATTATCTGCTTGATATTGACAGGGGACGATTAACATATCCTAATCCAGAAATTGTGGAAGTTTTTGTAATTTGTTACAAAATATTCCAGTTTATTTTGAAAGACCTAGAGGAACTATTGTTTTTGCCAAATGTGAAAGGTGTTCTAAAAAGTGCAGTAAAACAAAAGCTTCAAGAATCTGACAGCATGAGTGATGAATGCGAAAGTTGTAATCGTCCTCGATTGGAACTTGTTTTGAAATGCGTTTCTGCCTTTTTGAATATATTCTTAAACAATTACACGAAGATGAAAAATAACCCAACTCTGAACAGAGGCACGAAGCGTAAGTGCATGATTTTAACATCCAGTGCTGCAGAATAATAGTTTTGATGACAACTTAGCAGAAAAGCGAGATGAAGAATTATTGGGAGTTATGAAGAGAGCATTATATTCGTTTGAGAAATGAAAGAATCAGAAAAACTCATTTGGGGGGGGGGGGGTGAGAGAGCAAAGTCCAACCATACCTCCTCGTGGTGCCTCTCGGGAAACGCTGAATTTTTTTTTTCAGTAGGCAAACATGGCTCTGGCAAGTATTAACATAATTTAAAAAACGCTATTCGAAAGGTTAAAGTGGAATTAAAAATTCAGGTTTTCTGTTCAGAATTACATGTTAAAGTTTTGATTTAATTCTAAGAACACAAAGTTTACAATAACAACCATTGCTAAATATTTAACTTCAGGAATTATTCATAAAACAGCGAAACTTCATTGAAACGCCGCATAACGAAACGTTCAGTTCCATCGCTTAGCGAATCGCCCGTTTTGCGAGGACCAGGAGCGTTAAGGCCAATTCACATGGCGACCGAACCGTCCGTCCGTTC
This sequence comes from Uloborus diversus, assembly GCF_026930045.1. Classification (NCBI taxonomy): domain Eukaryota; kingdom Metazoa; phylum Arthropoda; class Arachnida; order Araneae; family Uloboridae; genus Uloborus; species Uloborus diversus. Next base: position 162,807,319 of record NC_072736.1, read on the forward strand.
CGATATTTTTGCTGCCAAACTGGTTTTCGGAATCCGTTGCCATGACAGCACGCCGAATTTCTCGGCTCCCGTCACGTTCTGGCGATGCTGGATTTTGACGGCCGTCCGATTCGGGGAGCGAATGTGATAGCCAAACAAAGGAGAGACGCCGTTTTTACTTTTGCGGGAATATTTCTCGTTTTGTTTACTGCTAGTTTCGTACAAAATTTGTGGTTATTTTTCAAAAGACAGTTGATGTTTTTCAAAATGAGAATGCCTTAGAAGTTATATGAGGGTTATTACTCAATTATCTTTATTTTGAGTGGAATGCTTAATTAGATATAATTACGTGAAAATTTAGTTTTGCAATTTGTTTTTTCGTTAAAAAATAATTCCACAGCTCATAGTAACTTGCAAAACCAGCTTCTAACGCTAAACATTGGCAGTGGGACCATTAACGAAACCCATTATTATTATTATTATTTTTTTTCAATTAATCAGTAGAAGTTTTTGAATCTTTGTTTGAATAGTCATTGTTTCGAAATGTCATGAAGTAAATCATATTTTAACCAAGAAAAAAAATCATACAAGTTAAATCTTTTATGGTTACGCGTTAAAATGTCGTCAGATCCTAATGATATTAAACTGTCTTAAACATTTGCTGGACTTTTCAAACTTTTGAATAAATAGGCTTTGCCACGAACTTATTCATGAATATAATATGTGCTATTTTGTCAGAAATATCCTGACATTTTCAAAAATTGTCACTTTTTTGAATTTCTGGATAAACATAATAATCGAATTCTTTTGTAGCTTTTGTCATTTTAAGAGTATGCTTTAGCTCACTTCCCAGTAAAAATTTAGTTACGCAACATATTTAAGAATCCAACAACAAATTGAAGAAGTCAAAGTTTTTTATCGATTATCCTGAATCGTAAAAAGAGGAAATTTGTACCCAAATTTATCTTAATATAAATATTTTAAGAACACTGTTTGTAAATTTAAGAAATAAATAGTAATTCAAGTGAAAATCCATGTTAAAATATAGAGAAAACTCCTTTATTTAAAGAACAATGTTTATATATTTTAGGGGTTTTTTTTTTTGCTATTTTTAACAACATTTTTTCAGTTCTTAAGAGCATTTTTATAGATTTTTTAGGCCATCAAAGTCCGGGACCTAATCATATAACGCTCAGTTATTACTAAATGATTGAAATATTAGACCAAAATTTTTTTTAAATGTTTTAAGAGACGAAGAGTGCTCTAGCTTGAACTTATATGAAATATCAACACCTATTGTAGTAGCATCGAATCGAAGTTTCATCTGTTGCATGCCTAGATTAATTTCAAACTAAATAGATTTTTTTATGTATAATTGTCATTAAATTTTTACTTTTTTGCGAAAACTTCAACCAGCAAGTTTTTTCAAAATATTTGAACATTTAATCTTTCTCTCATATATTCTATTGAAGATCAAGGGGGGGGGGGAGGAGTGGAATGTAGTACAGATGCTTTTTTTTTATGTTCAATTCTCATTCAATTTTTACTTTTTTGCTAAAACTTCAACCAACAAGTTTTTCAGAAAAAAAAGTATAATAATAATAATAATATTTCTCTCTTAAATTCTATTAAATATAAGAGGATGGGGGAGGTGTGTAAACACGATTTTGACAGAGATGTTGCAGACAGAAATTTGATAAATTTTCTGTTACACTACTTGCTTACCCTTATCATTCGGCCATTTTAATTTCTACTACCCCAAATTCTTTTAAACGTTCAGAGTGATCCTACTAGCCGCTTGCTTGACGTTCGTGACAAACAATAATGTATTTTTAAAAGGCTTATTGCAATCACAGCAACATCGCTTATAACTTCTTGTTAATTTTATTTTGATTAGGAGAGCGACAAAAGAACGGCATTAGATCCGCACTCTTCACCCCTAGCGGGGTGAACACCTGCACGTGGCTATCGGACGGAGCTAGTATGAATGTTGCAATATTTTCACACCCATCCGTCACGTCCGATAAATCGGAACGGGCGGACGGATCGGTCGCCATGTGAATCGGCCTTTACTCTGGATGTCTCTAGAACTTCAAGTGACGTCTATTTCTCCCTCACGACAAGGGAGGATCGGTGAGAAAATAGTCGGTTGCCACATTTCGTGCTACGCTCAAACCTTCTAGTGAGGAATTTCTCCCCTTCGCTCTGCAACTCGAGACGGGGAAACGATTGACCAATCAAATGACTCCATATCTCACCTCACTAGCGTTTATCCAAACAGTTACACGTGTTTTATTAGTTCAACTCGACTTTATTTCTCTGTAATGGGTGAATCACAAAGGCGCATTTTAGTAAGAAAGCGGGGGGGGGGGGGGGGGGGGGGGGGCATAACCCCTTACACAGGGATAAATTAATTTTTCATTTACTATTTTTTAGTTGACTCCTTTGTGACATGCAACATTTTTTTTAGTTTTTTACAAAGAGCACACTAAACAAAGCATATTTGCATGAAAGCATTTTTCTTTGCTAAAGAAGTAATCCTGGAGTCGTTAGGAATAATAAAATACATACTTAATTCACCGTTTGCGAACTCAAGGAAAGGTAACATCGCGGTTTGTCCAGTAATTTTTTGTTGATGGGATCAAAAATTTACATTTTTAAAAATATGTGTAGAAGTACCTAGAAGAGCCATATTAATCCGAAGCTATTTGCGATATGCTTGATTTATTTCTCAGCTTATAAAAAATGCAAAATGAAAGAAATCACATGGTAATTTCTCGGAAAAACCATAATGTTAATGCAAACGGTATGTAGTATCAAAATATCTCAACTGTATCATGGCTTTAAGAACAAATCAGCAACTGCTTTGAAATTTGCAAACAAATAGTTTCTGAATTCTTCAGTTAAGCTTATATGTTATACAGCTTATGATTTTTACAATTTCATAATATTTTATAGTTGAAATATAAACTAATTTAAAAAACTCAAATGAGGTATGAGTTTATTTAATAATAATCTTTCCAGATTTCTGAAATGTTCAACCGGGACACCGAAATGGATGGTCCCCCCCCCCCCCCGTGTCAAGTATTCAAAAGGGTACACACCTGTGGATGATTTTCGGAGTGTACGGCATTTTATTCTCAGTGCTATGAATAAATGGTTACTAACTATGAACATAAAACAGATGTAATAAAAAATGACATAAGCAGATAAACTTTGAACATTTCATTTCCGAGATGTAAATATTTGCAATTTATTTGAGCTAGAAAAACACTTTGAATGAGAAATAAAAAATTGAACATTATTTAGATATACTTTTCATTTTATAAGACTTTTTTGGTTTACATCATGTTGTAAAAATTTTCACAAACTAATCCGGCTCTAATTTTATAAGTCAATGTTACAAATGATAAAGTAATCTTTCTAAATAATCCTTCACACTCAATTATTTTTAAACCTTTTTGGTGATTTATAAACAAATTTATCTTTTATCAGGACGTGAAGTAAACCGATCGGAATGCCGGAATTTTGTCTGAAAACCGGAACCGTCCCGGGCAAACCGGGAGGTCTAGCAAGCCTATTTAATAACCATGCCCTTATGTTATAATCATTAAAACAATGTTCTTTATTAAAACCGCTCATTTTATAGCATCTCGGCGAAAGTATCCAGGGTTTAGCATTTAATTTTTTCGAAATGTTGAAGATATTTTACGCCCCTGTTCAAAAATATATTTTGAACAGGGGGTGAATAAGCCTGTGAATAATAATATTTATGTAGTATATTAATCGGTCTTAAGGGGATCTTCAAAATCATCTAAAAAGTAAAGTCATGAAAACTTGTTAGTGAAACAGTGTAAGGACGAGGGGGAGGGGAGGCACTTTTCAACTTCCGGGGGCCCCTTCAAAAAAATGTTCGTATATCACCTCTCCCAGTGAATCAGCTACACTTTTATCATAAAAAGGGACTGAATCAACAATGCCGTCACCAGATTTTTGTATCAGGGAGGGTTTTACCAACACATTTCTCGTGAAACCTATACTAGACTTATAAAATTTGATTTTGTTCGCATATTATATTGGTGTTTGTTACAATGTGTTATTTAAATGAGGGTAAGGGTACCAGTATAAGCAAATATAAAAGGGGACTTTTCCATGAAATGAAAAAAAAATTATGTAACCACCCCCATTAAATGTTCGATGTCTATTTAAAAACTCAAAAAAAGGGGGGGGGGGAGAAATGAAATAGATTCGTGTACTCCTGTATACGCACTCAAACTGATATTTCTTAAATTCATACTGTTTGACACTTTTAAAAAATGTAAAATGTAGAGTTTGGCTCTTGTAAATTAAAAAAGCTTTGACGTTTTTGTTAGCGTCAGGTATTCAAACCTGAAGAGAACTAATGTTTTAAAAGAAATGATATTCACAATGATAATAATAAAAATAAAGACTGCAGAAAAAGCACTTAGTTTGTATCGTTAAAAAATATTTTTATTTTTTTAAATGGAATTTAAAAAATAATAATAAAAAATAAAACAATAAAAAGAATTTTTCAGCAAAACAGTTTTATAAAAACCATATTTTTGCTTTGTTTTGAAATTTTTTTAGGGGGCTGGAACCCTAAAACCCGCTGCTTAATTACGGACATGGGAATCAAGAAACATCAGTTTAAAGTTATTATAGTCAGAAATGGAAAACAACCACTACTTAAATGCGAATAAATTAACTGCAAAATATTAAGCATTAGATCGACAGAGAAACTAGGCACAATTAGTTGAAAAACTAAACGCTGCAGGAGGTGTTTAAAAAAAAAAAAAAAGTGAAATCCTTGCAAAAGATAAATTTTTAAATATTACTACCGTTTTTGAATGCACCGTTTTTCTAAGAGTCAATTAATGTTATCAGTTTTAAATTTGTAGCTTAAGTCAGGATATATTTATTAAACTACTTTATAGACGAACAACAGTGGCTTTCAATCTATTTACAATTACATAACTTAGGTGGTAAAAGTGCTTAAAAGGTACCCAATTTTATTTCCATTAAGGTTTGAATTTGATAGTATTTTATTTAGCTATTTGTTTATATTTGGTATATAAAGCTAAAGAAAATTATTGTGGGTTAAAAGTCAATTATAAATAACTGACTATTTGGAATTATAGACTGAAGTTCAAGTTTTAAAAAGCTTTTAAAATCATGGCGCAGAGTACTTTCCTTAATAATTTTCATCAAAAGCGAGTCAGTCAAAGCGAGAAATCAGCGTAAACAAACAATTCTCTCTACCGAAAAGGCGAACTCACCGGCTTTTTACCAGTCTAGAACTACACGCTAGTCAAACAAGGTACCGACGCGTAAACGTGCTTTAGAGCGTAGTGCAAAATTCTAGCTCACGAGTAGTGACGTCACGCGGGAGAAAAAACTGGTTTTCTCTCTACCGGCTTCATTCTAGAGAGATCCAGAGTAATGCCCAGGGGCCCTACAACGTAAGTAACGGCCTATTCTGGTGACGACGTTTTCTCCCTCACGAGAAGCGAGAACAACCGAGAAAATAGTCGGTTCCTCCCATTTACTCTTACCACCATTGTATCGAATGAGTATTTTGTCTCTGTTTCCAGCGTTTCGAGAACTACTCGTGACGCGGGAAAGGAATCTCTTCAATCTGACTGGAGTTCTTTTTTCCTACGGCAAAAGAGGCTTGTAACTCCGTTTTCCACGGCATTTGCGGTTTCCCGTACTTATTGAGTTTTTTCGTCCACAGCAACGGGGATCCGCAACTTCTAATTCCACGGCGTTTCGGGATCCGAGGAGTTATCTCATGGCCAAACAAATTGGCAGATACATTTCTTGATATGTCATAACCAACTTTTTTTTCTTTTGTGTTTACGCATTTTATTAATTTTATTTTTAGCTTATTTTTTTCTTTTAAAAATATTCTTTCGGAAGAATACTTTAAAATGCAAAGTACCTTTTTGTTTGCCTTTTGTTTAATATACATCGGCTTTCAACACCTTTTCACGGTAAGTAAGCGAATAAAATTTGACAATGGTATAGTTTTAGGATTATCCCCCCCCCCCCTGAATTGTTGACCATGTAGTCTCATCCTTACGATTATGTTTCGTATAATTAGAAATGCCGATTTGGGAAGCACGGTTGCTTTAGTTTGAAACTAGTGACTGTTAATCTTCGTTTACACCAAAGAATTCTCTTTCTTAATGAACTTTCATGCGCCACATATTTGTTTTGATTTCATGATTCTGTACAAAGCCTTGAGAAAGGTGGAATCTTTATTAATTAAAAAAAAAAACTGTAAGCAATTGTTATACTTTTTGAATAAATAAACGATGGACTCGCTCTTGATTATCATCTTTCAAAAGCAAAACAAACGGCTTTTCAGAACCATTTGACAGAATTTTTTTGGTTCATAATTACCCCACAAGAAACCGTGAAAACATTATACCTATTAACGCAAAAACAAATCTACTCTTACCGACCAAGATTGTGGACACCTTATCCAATTGTTTAAAAAACCATTAATAATCGAAATTTGTTTAAGAAAAGGCAAAAAAAAATTATACTCAATTCTATTGCAGTCAGTTTAGGATAAAGTAGCATATTTGTAATAGTATACCTGAGTTCCGTTATAAAAATAGACGTACTTTATTGCATTACTTGTGTTGTGTTTATGTGTTCTTTGGATGATTATGCATTTATTTATTGTTTATTCTATCTTATGTTATAAACTGGCCCTAAATTAAGTTCTTTTCTGAGTGGTGGGAGCTAGTCAGGCTACTGTTATAGTCTTTACTCCCATCTACTCAATCAGGGATTTTCAAATGGACAGGGTGAAATATATTTCGAAAAAAAAAGAAAAAAAAAACTTTTTTTATTTGATGCAAATTTGAAGAATAATGGATTAATAGTAAAGCTGGGGAATTCAAAAACGATCGCTTTGAATTGACTACAGTGCCCTTCCTCATTACTTCTAATGAAAAAACAGTGGTCCAGCAAATCAATTTGGCTAGAATACTGTATAACTTATAACTTAACATGAAAAGTGCTGTGGGGTTTTAACTTTATTTTTTTAAATTAATTACATGGAAAGTGTTTCGTGTTGATTTGGTACTGAGGTTACAACAAAACAATGCGTAAACATACTGCGGGAAAAAAAACTGAATGCAATTTGATTCGAAAAATAAAGTTTGATATTTTATGAAATGTAAATTAAAAAATATTTGGTTAGTGAAAAATTTCTAAGGATCTTGAGGTTCTATTAAAATGATCAAATGTCATACCCGACTATTTTTTAAGACAAAATCATATGTACAAAAAAATAAAGGGGGGGGGACTGTAAAAATATTCTCAGTTATTAGAAAACGTCTATCTGTAGAGCAACGTTGCTTAACGTCGCAAAATTAAATCCAGCAATATGCATGTCAAAACTATCAAAATATGTAATTTAAAGGCAGAAACACCAATATGTAAACCAAGAAATGAGTCATTTCTCGCGATTGAAATTGTTAAAAGTGTGTTTATTTGCCCTCATCATAATTAATGTTCATTTAAAAACATCCATATTCGGAGAATGAGCCTAAGAAAAATATGTTCGTACCACTTTATAACGAAAAACATGTTCATAATATTTTGAAACCGAAGATATTTAATTTAAATTACTAACCGATTTAAACAATGCGTCAGTATTTAATGAAAACCATGTTCCTATAATAATGTTATTATTATTAAAAGTAACTTGGCTGCAATATTTCCTAGACTCCTCCTCTGGCAAAATTACAAGCATTGATTAGAAATCCCACAATTGCAAAATTTCCATCGCTACGCAAGTGTAAACAGCCACCGCCATCTTGACTAGGAAGCACTTCTCACCTCCCGAGAAAGCGAACTCACCACCTGCCACCCGGGTGAAAACGAGAATAGTCCTTCTCGGCAGCTAAAGTCGGCAGCAAGACGTTTAGGATAGCTTCATGGTAGGGAGAAATGGTGCGTCACGGAAAGTGACGTCACGCACGACGAAAAACTGGTTTTCTGACCAGTTTCTCGTTAACGACTCCCTTCTAGATATAATCATTGTAAGGCCACAGGAGCGTTACTCTGGATGTCTCTAGAACTTCAAGTGACGTCTATTTCTCCCTCACGACAAGGGAGGATCGGTGAGAAAATAGTCGGTTGCCACATTTCGTGCTACGCTCAAACCTTCTAGTGAGGAATTTCTCCCCTTCGCCCTGCAACTCGAGACGGGGAAACGATTGACCAATCAAATGACTCCATATCTCACCTCACTAGCGTTTATCCAAACAGTTACACGTGTTTTATTAGTTTAACTCGACTTTATTTCTCTGTAATGGGTGAATCACAAAGGCGCATTTTAGTAAGAAAGCAGGGGAGGGGGAGCATAACCCCTTACGCAGGGATAAATTAATTTTTCATTTACTATTTTTTAGTTGACTCCTTTGTGACATGCAAAATTTTTTTTAGTTTTTTACAAAGAGCACACTAAACAAAGCATATTCGCATGAAAGCATTTTTCTTTGCTAAAGAAGTAATCCTGGAGTCGTTAGGAATAATAAAATACATACTTAATTCACCGTTTGCGAACTCAAGGAAAGGTAACATCGCGGTTTGTCCAGTAATTTTTTGTTGATGGGATCAAAAATTTACATTTTTAAAAATATGTGTAGAAGTACCTAGAAGAGCCATATTAATCCGAAGCTATTTGCGAAATGCTTGATTTATTTCTCAGCTTATAAAAAATGCAAAATGAAAGAAATCACATGGTAATTTCTTGGAAAAACCATAATGTTAATGCAAACCGTATGTAGTATCAAAATATCTCAACTGTATCATGGCTTTAAGAACAAATCAGCAACTGCTTTGAAATTTGCAAACAAATAGTTTCTGAATTCTTTAGTTAAGCTTATATGTTATACAGCTTATGATTTTTACAATTTCATAATATTTTATAGTTGAAATATAAACTAATTTAAAAAAACTCAAATGAGGTATGAGTTTATTTAATAATAATCTTTCCAGATTTCTGAAATGTTCAACCGGGACACCGAAATGGATGGTCCCCCCCCCCCCCCCGTGTCAAGTATTCAAAAGGGTACACACCTGTGGATGATTTTCGGAGTGTACGGCATTTTATTCTCAGTGCTATGAATAAATGGTTACTAACTATGAACATAAAACAGATGTAATAAAAAATGACATAAGCAGATAAACTTTGAACATTTCATTTCCGAGATGTAAATATTTGCAATTTATTTGAGCTAGAAAAACACTTTGAATGAGAAATAAAAAATTGAACATTATTTAGATATACTTTTCATTTTATAAGACTTTTTTGGTTTACATCATGTTGTAAAAATTTTCACAAACTAATCCGGCTCTAATTTTATAAGTCAATGTTACAAATGATAAAGTAATCTTTGTAAATAATCCTTCACACTCAATTATTTTTAAACCTTTTTGGTGATTTATAAACAAATTTATCTTTTATCAGGACGTGAAGTAAACCGACCGGAATGCCGGAATTTTGTCTGAAAACCGGAACCGTCCCGGGCAAACTGGGAGGTCTAGCAAGCCTATTTAATAACCATGCCCTTATGTTATAATCATTAAAACAATGTTCTTTATTAAAACCGCTCATTTTATAGCATCTCGGCGAAAGTATCCAGGGTTTAGCATTTAATTTTTTCGAAATGTTGAAGATATTTTACGCCCCTGTTCAAAAATATATTTTGAACAGGGGGTGAATAAGCCTGTGAATAATAATATTTATGTAGTATATTAATCGGTCTTAAGGGGATCTTCAAAATCATCTAAAAAGTAAAGTCATGAAAACTTGTTAGTGAAACAGTGTAAGGACGAGGGGGAGGGGAGGCACTTTTCAACTTCCGGGGGCCCCTTCAAAAAAATGTTCGTATATCACCTCTCCCAGTGAATCAGCTACACTTTTATCATAAAAAGGGACTGAAAGAAATGTCAGAATCAACAATGCCGTCACCAGATTTTTGTATCAGGGAGGGTTTTACCAACACATTTCTCGTGAAGCCTATACTAGACTTATAAAATTTGATTTTGTTCGCATATTATATTGGTTTTTGTTACAATGTGTTATTTAAATGAGGGTAAGGGTACCAGTATAAGCAAATATAAAAGGGGACTTTTCCATGAAATGAAAAAAAAATTATGTAACCACCCCCATTAAATGTTCGATGTCTATATAAAACCCAAAAAGGGGGGGGGGGGAGAAATGAAATAGATTCGTGTACTCCTGTATACGCACTCAAACTGATATTTCTTAAATCCATACTGTTTGACACTTTTAAAAAATGTAAAATGTAGTGTTTGGCTCTTGTAAATTAAAAAAGCTTTGACGTTTTTGTTAGCGTCAGGTATTCAAACCTGAAGAGAACTAATGTTTTAAAAGAAATGATATTCACAATGATAATAATAAAAATAAAGACTGCAGAAAAAGCACTTAGTTTGTATCGTTAAAAAATATTTATTTTTTTAAATGGAATTTAAAAAATAATAATAATAAAAAATAAAACAATAAAAAGAAGTTTTCAGCAAAACAGTTTTATAAAAACCATATTTTTGCTTTGTTTTGAAATTTTTTTAGGGGGCTGGAACCCTAAAACCCGCTGCTTAATTACGGACATGGGAATCAAGAAACATCAGTTTAAAGTTATTATAGTCAGAAATGGAAAACAACCACTACTTAAATGCGAATAAATTAACTGCAAAATATTAAGCATTAGATCGACAAAGAAACTAGGCACAATTAGTTGAAAAACTAAACGCTGCAGAAGGTGTTTAATAAAAAAAAAGTGAAATCCTTGCAAAAGATAAATTATTTTTTAATATTACTACCGTTTTTGAATGCACCGTTTTTCTAAGAGTCAATTAATATTATCAGTTTTAAATTTGTAGCTTAAGTCAGGATATATTTATTAAACTACTTTATAGACGAACAACAGTGGCTTTCAATCTATTTACAATTACATAACTTAGGTGGTAAAAGTGCTTAAAAGGTACCCAATTTTATTTCCATTAAGGTTTGAATTTGATAGTATTTTATTTAGCTATTTGTTTATATTTGTTATATAAAGCTAAAGAAAATTATTGTGGGTTAAAAGTCAATTATAAATAACTGACTATTTGGAATTATAGACTGAAGTTCAAGTTTTAAAAAGCTTTTAAAATCATGGCGCAGAGTACTTTTCTTAATAATTTTCATCAAAAGCGAGTCAGTCAAAGCGAGAAATCAGCGTAAACAAACAATTCTCTCTACCGAAAAGGCGAACTCACCGGCTTTTTACCAGTCTAGAACTACACGCTAGTCAAACAAGGTACCGACGCGTAAACGTGCTTTAGAGCGTAGTGCAAAATTCTAGCTCACGAGTAGTGACGTCACGCGGGAGAAAAAACTGGTTTTCTCTCTACCGGCTTCATTCTAGAGAGATCCAGAGTAATGCCCCCAGGCCCACATCATTTTCTCCCCCTACTCTCTAAGATTCGCGGCGGTCCCGGGGGGGGGGCAGGGAGAGGATTCGAGATTCCCTCTCAAAACGTTTTCGAAACTTAGTCAAAGTTAGACTATCTTTGGAAAGGGGGAACTCGAGGGTTCACCATCTGAAATTCTTAAAACTGTAATTCTTCTTTTCTCTTATGCTTTTGAAAATTTTCAGACCTTAGGGAAAAGAATGGGAGGGGGAAGGGATCCGCAGTTTTTCAAAATTGAAGTTAAGAAAATTCAATTTTAGGCTAATTTTAGAGAAGTAAGGTGGAGGAGGATTTGGAGATCTCCCTCGGAAGGTTTTCCAAATTGGAATATTAACGACCCAATTTCAGACTATATTTGCTACGCAATCCTTTCTGAGAAATTTCAGTTTCAAAAATTTAATTTTAAGCTACATGTTGCTGTACGTTAGGCTACGAGGTGGGTGCTCTCCTTCGGACACTTTTCGAAATCGGAGGTGTGAAAATGCATTTTTAAGCAATGTTTGGTGAAGTCAAGGGAAGGGCATTCAGCTTTTGTACCCTTATGTGCCTAACTGATCCAAACCCTCATCTATTCACCGTTCTTCAAGTCTTTATTATATCAAGTTTCAATGAAAACACAAAGAGTTCAGCGAAACACAAATTGGATGAATTTGCCGCCCCCAGAAGTTCTGCCGGGGGCTGAGGTATAGGTGACCTGTGTACCGCTTAGGGCGGCAGATTTTAGGGGCGGCAAATTTCAGGATGGCAAAATGTAAGAAAACAAAGAAAAAAAAGGAGAGAATAAAACTGAAGTTTGTTCCTTAGTGTGTGTTTTTTTTTTATTTGACTGTTTTTGGCGTGGTCTCTATCATTTTATTTTCCCACCGCCACCCTCCGCACCATCACCCGTCGACCGGCTCCTCACGATGCTGCTCCTATAGCGAAAGCCGTCTCCAGGTTGCATCCATGTCCTACACACACGCGCATACATAACAACTACACACACATACACACACACGCATGCATATTGACACCTATACATATGCCTACACACATACACCCTCCCCACACACACATTTATACACATAACTACCCACACACTTATGCCAGCACACAGACACAAACACGTATGCCTACACACACATACACACATGCCTACACACACATACACATACCCCTACACACAAACACACAAACCCCCCATACACAAACACACACGCCTACATACACACACTCGTGATTGCGAAAAACATAATTTGAATTCAAGATGTCAAAATGCAATTTTTTTTTTTTTTTTTTTTTTTTTTTTTGCAGCTCAAAATGTAGCGGTGAGCGTGTGCTCATGGGGCACACGCTCACAATCCGGATAAACGAAAAACCGGATAATCCGGAAAATATGCGGGAAAAAGCAAAACACATTAGAAAATTAAAATACTTATCTTTTATTACAATAAAAATAATTGGAGCACTTGTCAACATTGCCTGGGGCGACAAAACTACTAGAGCAGGCCGTGCGGGGACAAGAGCTCCGGCTTGCTCTCCCTAGATCCAGCTCTGAATTATTCGCTTCCGTATTCAGTTTTTGGTTGACACATTTATTCTTTTATCAAATTGGATTATTTTCATTCATAATGGTTTCAAACAATATAGTTGCGGCGATTTCTCAAAAAATTTACAGTTGCAGTCAAAATGCAAAAACCTGAAGAAAGGGGCGTCGTAAGAGAAGGGGGCACCGGGATTCGTACCGGCGTCTCGGTGGGACAACATGGGCCTGGTGGGAAGTCACTGTGACTTCTCAAAAATTTCTTTACTCGGGAAATTTTTCGGGAGTCGGCAAAATTATCATCACTTGGTTCATTTTGATTTCGTTTAAATATAACATTTTGGGTTATTTTCTACGTAAGACTTTTTTTATACGGTCCCTATCCACCCGCATAAGAAAAATATTTTTTAACTGTGTTGCGAAAACAACTTTTTAAAGCTACTCTTGAAGTTTCGAACAATTTTTTTTATGCGGTCCCTATCCACCGCATAAAAACAGGTTTGGGTATACTAGTACCACGAGAGGCATGGCCATTAGGAGTTGATTAGAGTATCGTGCTAGTAACGCGAGGATCGTGAGTTCGATCGCCTAAAGGCCAGAAAATGCACAAGTTAACCTTGTTTATCCGGACTAACTTCGACCGGAGTCAATCCGGATAAACGAAAAACCGGATAATCCGGAAAATATGCGGGAAAAAGCAAAACACATTAGAAAATTAAAATACTTATCTTTTATTACAATAAAAATAATTGGAGCACTTGTCAACATTGCCTGGGGCGACAAAACTACTAGAGCAGGCCTTGCGGGTACAAGAGCTCCGGCTTGCTCTCCCTAGATCCAGCTCTGAATTATTCGCTTCCGTATTCAGTTTTTGGTTGACACATTTATTCTTTTATCAAATTGGGTTATTTTCATTCATAATGGTTTCAAAAAATATAGTTGCGGCGATTTCTCAAAAAATTTACAGTTGCAGTCAAAATGCAAAAACCTGAAGAAAGGGGCGCCGTAAGAGAAGGGGGCACCGGGATTCGTACCGGCGTCCCGGTGGGACAGCATGGGCCTGATGGGAAGTCACTGTGACTTCTCAAAAATTTCTTTACTCGGGAAATTTTTCGGGAGTCGGCAAAATTATCATCACTTGGTTCATTTTGATTTCGTTTAAATATAACATTTTGGGTTATTTTCTACGTAAGACTTTTTTTATGCGGTCCCTATCCACCGCATATTTTTAAACTGTGTTGCGAAAACAACTTTTTAAAGCTACTCTTGAAGTTTCGAACAATTTTTTTTTTATGCGGTCCCTATCCACCGCATAAAAACAGGTTTGGGTATACTAGTATCACGACAGGCATGGCCATTAGGAGTTGATTAGAGCATCGTGCAAGTAACGCGAGGATCGTGAGTTCGATCGCCTAAAGGCCAGAAAATGCACAAGTTAACCTTGTTTATCCGGACTAACTTCGACCGGAGTCAATCCGGATAAACGAAAAACCGGATAATCCGGAAAATATGCGGGAAAAAGCAAAACACATTAGAAAATTAAAATACTTATCTTTTATTACAATAAAAAATGAGATGAAAAATATTCATCCATAAAATCACTTATTTTCCATTGAAAAAAAGGTTACTTGTAACCCCGAAACACATGTCTGCGGCAATCTACAACTCTTCTGCAATTATAAGTTGCTATTTCTTGTTTTACTACTTAGTACGAGTTAAGCAGCAAGAAAGAGTAAATTTCGACTTAGTACGATTTTTAAGTTTTTTGAGACACGTGTTTGGGGTTACAAGGAACCTTTTTCTCAATGCGACATAAGTGAGCTTATAGATGAAAAAATTCATCTATAAGCTCACATATTTTGCATTCAAAAATGGGTATTTTGTAAACCGATTTGTTCTTTCTTATTTTACTACTTAGTACGAGCTTAGCAGCAAGAAAGAGTAAATTTCGACTCAAATATTAAGTACGATTTTTAAATTTTTTGAGACACGTGTTTCGGGGTTCTTGAATTTTTCAATGTGAAATAAGTGAGCTTATGGATGAAAAAATTCATCTATAAGCTCACATATTTTGCATTCAAAAAGGGGTATTTTGTAACCCGATTTGTTATTTATTATTTTACTACTTAGTACGAGCTTAGCAGCAAGAAAGAGTAAATTTTGACTCAAATATTAAGTACGATTTTTAAATTTTTTGAGACACGTATTTCGGGGTTCTTGAATTTTTCAATGTGAAATAAGTGAGCTTATGGATGAAAAAATTCATCTTTAAGCTCACATATTTTGCATTCAAAAAGGGGTGCTTTGTAAACCAGGGTTGGCAAAAACCCGGGTTTTTTTTAAAAAGCCCATGGACCCAGGGTTTTTTGGGTTTTTTTAAATAAAACCCAAAAAAACCCAACTAAAGCTGGGTTTTTTAAAATAAATGTGGTTTTTTTTTTGTCTTTTTGTAGGGAAAATGTGGGGTACTTGTAGCATATTGTAGCTAAGTATATGGACAAAGCGCAAAAATTGTCTTGGGGTAAAAAAAAGCTGGAAAACTAGTTAAAATTCAGCGTTTTCTGAAGAAAAGTACAAAAGACGACAAAACCCAAGAATGGTGAAGTTTCAGATTTTTTAGTTTCCATGATTACCAACAGTTACGGCAAAGTTGCTTCTCGAGTGATAAAATCTATTGTTCGTTTGTTCGTTTTTAATTAATACTTTTTTTTGCATTTTACTTCATTGCATTTCATTTTGTTATGCAAAACTACTGTAGACCCTCAAGTAGTTTAAATCCCTTTTTACTGAATTCCAGCTTAATCAAGACATTTCTTTGAACTTTATGTTGCCTGTTTTTCTATTTTTGTGTACAGAGTAAGAAATATTAAACTTTTTCGTAAGATAATGAAAATACTGTACATCCTAATCTGTTTTCTGTCTGACTGTTTGAGAAACCTGTTGAGTTCTGAAGAATATACCTTGTTTATTCGGGATTTGTGACGTGTTAGTTTACAGAAAATAATTCACCTGAAAGCCTTTTAGCTAGAGTAGTTTAATCTGTACAATCTACAAATATTGAGAAAATCAGATGTGACAGGACTAAGTCAAGATAATTTGAGTTATTTATTGACCAGTCAATGAAAAAAGTTAAATATGTTTATTTAAAATCTTTGAAGTATTTTTTTTTAATGCCGCCAAGAGTTAAGAAATACTATTAAAGTTCAAAATTCGTTTTTTTTTTGTCCATTGTCTGTGATAAAGAACAAATAAAAAATAAGTTGTAATTGTGAAAGTATTTAAATTAATCAATTTTTTTTAAAACTTCTCAGAAAATTTTAAAAAACCCAAAAGTGGGCTAAATAATGGGTTTTTTTAAATGGGTTTTTTCAAAAAAAAACCCATTGGGTCCAACCCAATTGGGTCCAATCCGGCCAACCCTGTTGTAAACCCGAGTTGTTATTTCTTATTTTAATACTTAGTACGAATTTAGCAGCGAGAAAGAGCATTGAATTTAGATTTAAGTAATAATTTATACGTTTCTTCTTCCTCTTTTTTTTTTTTTTGAGATGCGCACTTCTGTTGCCTGCGTGCGATCTGTTATTTTTAGTACTAAATATAAAATATTTAGCCGATGCATTAAAGCTGACGAACGCTCGATGATTCTTTCACGCTTGTGACACATCACGTGGGCGTTGAACAACCAACCATAAATTTCTGAAGCAGTCATTCCGAGCATCTCTACTCCAGCGATCTCGGTTTCATCAGGTTAAAAGCTTCGGGGGGAGAACTCTTTTTCGCGAAACTTTTCTGGGGAAAAGTTACTGGAGGGTGAAAATTCAAAATTAGAAACAAAGGCTTGATGTAGGAAACATGAAAAGAACTTGAGATCCTCTTGTGTTTCTTTTTTTTTTTTACTTCGCTTTATGTGACAGTTTGTTCAAAAAAAAAAAAAAAAAAAAATCGAAATTCCCTACTTGGCATTGTATGAGTTGAAGTGTAAAATTAGTTTTTTTGGTAAAATAATCGATTGAATTCTTTTTTCATTGCAATTTTTATATTGTCATTTCGTATACATTTCCTTCTATTATTTTTCATTGATAAGACTGTATTTGTACTTGCATTATAGCAAGTATACCTCTGTTTATTGAAAACAAATAACGTCATAGCAATTGAAATTGTGTCTTTGGCTGCCCCCTCCCCCCCCCCCCCGCGTTCAGGGGACCCCATAGTACCCACAATCGTGAATTTTGGTTTGAAAAAACTTTGAACCCCGGGGGGTTTGTACCTCAGAGTGCTTTATTTTTTAAATTTTGAATTAGTTTTTTTTTAAATATTATTATTTTATTTGTAATTATTTTTTAAAGCTAAAATATCACATAAATTTAATAGTTAAAGGGATACAAAAATTTCCCACACCCGTTAACAGAGTATGTCATTTAAAAGAACATTTTTTCTGTACAAGATGAAATTTGTTCCAATTTTCCTTTTACAAAAAAAGGATGTATTGTATTCGCAGAAAAATTTTCACACAAAAATCGACCTTTTGCTCACCCCTGAATGAATGTTGAGTTTTTTTTTTTTTTTTTTCGACTCGACCACACGTGGATAGTGCGTTAGAACGTAAAGACACGCGAAATATCCAGTTTGACGATTCCCGAGTTAATTGCAACGAGTTTTCTCGTGACGTCTGTATGTACGTATGTGTGTATGTGCGTTTGTATGTCGCATAAATCAAGAAGTCCTAGAAAGGGTATGTCCTAGAAAGTTGAAATTTGGTACGTAGACTCCTAGTGGAGTCTAGTTGTGCGCCTCTCCTTTTGGTTGCATTCGGGTGTTTCTAAAGGGGTCTTTTGCCGCTTTTTGGGGGGAAATCATTGTTAATTTCGATATAAACTTAAGTGGTGTTATAATTTGGTGGACACTTGGCGATATGTCGCCAGTATTTTGGACGCCAAGTTTTGTCGCCAACTTGGCGACAAATTTGGCGATTTTTTGAGCAATCACGATTGCTTATTGCTTTCATTTGACTGTCTTTGGCGTTGTGGTTCCTTTTTCAGCTTGGACCAGGCCTGCAGCACCACCGTTCACCGGCGGCGGCGCGGCTGGTCCTGAGCACTGTCCCCCGAAATCCACTTTTGCTGGGCGGTGGCGTCCATGTCCCACACACACGAACGCCTACACACACACACACACACACACACACACACACACACACACACGAACGCCTACACACACACACACACGAACGCCTACACACACACACACACGAACGCCTACACACACACACGAACGCCTACACAGACACACACACGAACGCCTACACACATACGAACACCTACACGCACACGCACGTACACAACACTCACTCACACACATGCATACATACACTTACGCACCCACGCACCCACACACATGCGCCTACACAAACACACACGCTCGTGATTGCGAAAAACATAATTTGAATTCAAGATGCCAAAAATTCAAATTAATTTTTTTTTTTTTTTTTTTTTTTAAATCTGGTTTCAATTTGGCCACTGTTGGTGATATTTAGAGAGTAAACTATTGAATCGCATTAAAAATGCCGATAATAGGGAAATGACATTAAATTGGAGTAATAGGAAGTCATGTGATGCACACATCCGTTCGTTTTTAAAATAATTCTGTTCTGCATGTTTTCATCAAGTTCTTAATGGTCTTCGGGTGGCAGCGAGATTTTAATATTGCGGTAATTATAATGAGCTATTTAATTAAACTCTATTTTCTAATGGAGGAAGCGGGATTGTATCCCCCTCCCCAATCGTTCAGCGTACTATTCTTCCTAGTCAACGACTTAAATCTTCACGAACCGAATAAGATTGCGACGGAATCTTCGGGGGTTGGTGAGCGTCCGCGAGTGGTGAATAAAAAAGGTTTTAAAATGATAACTTGAATGAAGGAAAGCCTCAAAAACCTGCATAAGTTTAACGACACCAAAGTCGATTATTTACTACTAGAAAATCGCCCGTCAAGGTATGACGGGGTGAAAATTGCTTCTACATTTGAACGAAGCCATTACCTGCTTGGTGATAGTTTGATAGTTGAAATTTTAACCCTAAATCCAGTGGATTAGCCCTAAACTCCAGTAGGTAGCGTTCATTACTGACCCCATTTTCGTTTCTTCATTCCCCTGAAATGACAGTATTAACAGTGAAACAGTTAAGTGACCGGATCAAGTTCAGCCTCGTCAAAAATAAAGCATTTCCCTGCATTTTAAACATTACCAAAACATACAATCAAATGATTATGCCGTGGCTCGAGTTTCATTGTTGATGTCGTCAGGAGCGTATTCGATCACTGGTTATTATATATACTAGCTGCGTGCCCGGCGTTGCACGGGCTACCTAAAAAATGTAAGAGCAGTCCAGTTGATGCTTTTGTAGTACACTGACACTAGTTTCTAACGCGTTAAGGAATAAATAAATGCGCGTAAAGCAAGGTTTGCAAAACACCAGTAAAACATATTTTTGCCAAAACACCTCATCAACGTTAATAATCGTTATCAATGATACAAGTTATGAGTACATTTTCAGTCAGCACAAAAGGGGAAAATATATGCATTATCAACTATAATCTTTACTCACGTTAAACTGAATTACATCTGATAGACTATATCGGAAATATTTATGCACAATAACAATCCGCTTTTTACATAAAATAGTCTACTACCCGGCGTTGCCCGGGTGTTTATTAATGCAACATACTGCATTAATAAACACCTATCACGTGGTCACGTGGTCATCACTATACACGTGAAAAACCTAATTTTATTTCTTTATATTCGAGAAAAAAAATTGCAACAGATGTTTCTTTTCAATGATTTTCTTCACGCTGTAAATTTTAATAAAAGCGTTCATCCGGAAAGTTGAGTTGAAGCACTGAATAATAATTTGAATGGAGGAAAGCCTTCAAAAAATAGGGATTTGATTTTGAAATCTAAGAGTCATAATCAATAGTTTTTAATTGATATCTCCGCTAATTATTATCGGAGGATTATGTTAAATAGCCAAACATGAAGACGGGAAGATGACGAATCCATCGATACCTGGTTCGATGGTCAGTTCACTGTCGTTCGGGAGAAGAAGCTTGGACATAGATAGATAGATAGATAGATACTCAGATTTTATATGTATAAGATATGAGGATTTCATGCTTACTGATGCCAAATAACGATTCTGGCACAGAATATTTAAGAACAACACAAACAAATGCTGCATTCATAAAATACATGCGGAATGATTTCTGAATCAAAGTATTTTTATTCTAAAAAATCCCATTAAAAACCTCAATTGTGCAAAATTTTAGCGCACTTTTTTTTCAATACGTTCCTTGAGCAATAGTTTTTTTTTAGTTAAAAAACTAAAAAAATTATTTTGAAATTAAATAACTTTAATTTAATGTCAGAATAAAAACTAATTGCATGTTTTTTAAAAACTTTTACTAGTTGATTTAAAAATTTAATTTGAAAAGTCGATAATTTTTTTATGGTTATTTAAGTGTGTAGAAAATTTAGAAGCATTATATTTGAAACAAAATGAAACATAGTTAAAAAAAAAAAGGTTTATTGGGCAATAATGAATTGCTTATTTTCCTAACTTGACCAAAGTTGATGTTGCTCTGACTTTTCAGGTTACCGTGACGACGGTTGTTTTTAACATTTACTTAGGATCAAAATTTTCGTCTTCTTAGTTACAAATTGTCTGCGATTTGCTTCTATTGATATTTTTTCAGGGCCTAACTCAAGTAGACTTTACATTAAAACAGGTTTTTTTTTGTATAAAATTAAGTTTTTTCACGGAAAAACACCTATATAGATGAACTGAAACAGCAAAACGTCATCTAAATAAATTTTCAGATCTTTCTCATCATTAAGGATTGATAAGAAATAAAAATTCACAACGTTATACGCTGTAAATAATTTTTACGATAGCTGTACTGGTGGATATCGGTCATGAAATCTTTATATTTATTATCGCATCCTGATCACCATTTCTTTTCTCACGGATATGCCTCGTATTACCTAGTCTAGAAAATCACCAGTCATAATAAAAAGGGCGCAAATTCCTTGTCCTTTTCCAATGTAGAAACAAGAGACTCAACGAGTAAGATCCTATCGCAATTCGTGTCTGCGAAAGACAAAATTTGAATTCAAAACGTCAAAATTCAAATGAATGCTGGACGTTGGATGTTGCATCTTACTTTTTTTTAATTTTACAATCTCATTTAAAAATTTGATGTAAAAAATGGTAAAATTTTTTGATGCATGTATAAAAATTTGAAGCACAAAATTTGAAACAAGGAAAAAAAAAAAGAGTTAAAAAATGCTTGACTTGAGGTTTGTAATAGAACTCAAAAGTTCAATGGGGTTGTTTCCTTCAGTCAAAAGTACTACTTTTTGTCAATGAAATTTATAGAATAAGCAAAAGAAAATAACATGCACCCAGAAAATACTTTCATTTTCCCAACAGTTATTTTTTAATTAATTTTTTTTAATGTTAGATTTTGCAAACAAGGCGTGGTCTTTATGACGTCACAAATGATGAGCTTTAGCGCATAGGTCAACCGCGTTATGATAATAAAGAAGCGAATTATATATTGCGCTCTACACATGCTATCAACCCTATCGTTGCCAGTACACGTGAGTAAAGATGCGAATTAAATATTTTGCTCTGTGAATGGCAACCCTGAATTTCATTTCATCATTTGTGATGTCAACGACAGAAACGTAAACAATAAAAGCTAAGTAATTTTTTTTTTAAATATTAAACATAGTCCAATTATTTTTTAAATAATCAGATCCTATGTTTTTAAGCATGCACTTTCAGAAAAAAAAATACTTTTAAAATTTTGGAAACGACCCCATTAATGTTTTTAAATTCATAAATTTAATTTAAGAAACAAATCCTAAATACATAAATAAGTTTCTAATCGTGGAGAACAGCTCGGAAACCAACGTCTATCAACTTTTAGAACCGTCGTCCAGTCTGACCTTCCTTCTGCGACTTTTTTCCATCTACACGATTTTTTGCCCTTCTCGCATTCTGTCACGGAACGAAATTTCAGCGTCACGCCTTTAGATTTCCAACAGAAACATTTGTTTGGCAAGAAATTTCGATGTGTGTGTCACGTAACGTTTGGAAATCATATTCGGCGGAGAAATCTCGCTTACACTCCACTTTCTGATGAAAGAAATAAGTTTAACATCTCTGGAGTTTTTTTTTTTTTTTTTGTGTGTGTGTGTGTGTGTGTGTGTGTGTGAGTGCAAGAATTCCTGTGGCACGAAATTGGATTTTTACTCTCGGGTTTGAATAAAAATACTGTTTGAAGTAAATGTATTTGTTCTTCGTATACTTTTAGTGGTCATAATCTTTTTCGCAATAACTAAATATGACACGACAGCTTTCAATGAAAGATTTGATGCAAGTTGTTACATCAATACATTTCGATGTTCGAAAGATAAGGTAACAAGCAGTGGCGGGTACAAGGGAAGGGTCATGGAAGGGGGGGGGATCATGACCCCCCAGTTCCGCAGAGTGCCAAGGCGGGGCCCCTTGTCAGTTATGTGACTGGGCTTCCTCAAAAGAAAAAGGAAGAAGAAATATAAAAAGGGAAAGAAAAAAAGGGGGGAGAAAAGAAAGAGGGGGGGACTAAAACTGCTTACTAGAAAATAATTAACTCCATTTTAAGTACCACAGCAATGAATACCAAAAGAGTAAATTTTAGTTTATCTTTATACTTTTTTTCTCTTGTTTGGAATCCCCCCTCCCTTTCCATTCTTCTTGTCTTTTTTTTCTTTCTTTTTTTCTTTATTTCTTCTTTCTTTTTCTTCGTCAGTGTCGCCGCCTCCCCCCCCCCCACCAAAGGCTCCTTGCTCCTAGTTTCCGACTAGGCTGACATGGCCTCTCGTCGTGCTTGATGCCCCCCCCTCGAAACTGTCAACAATAGTATTCACCCCAATTGTGTCCAAACACTGTATGAATAAAATGTAAACGATTTCAGTTGTCTTTTCAATTCATTAACTATTCTTTAAAGTAAATTTTTGAAATTTCTTCTTTCATTGCTAATGAAATTGCTTGAAATTAATTAATGTAATCAATTTTATAAGAAAATAATTATAATAAAAAAGGAAATTAATTTGCAACGTTTATGCCTATTAAGAGACTTATTCCTGACAGATTTTGGGCTTTTTATTGACACTCAAGCATTCAAATCAAGTTTTCGTGCCCAAAATCGTGGGTTCGTTCGGGTGAGGGTGGGGGGAGCACTCTTCAGCATAACCCCTCCTAAAATGGTAGTCTGTATCCGCCCCTGGTAACAAAATAGGCTTCGACTACTCGACTTTATTTGTCCAAATTGAATAATTGAAATACAAATCTAGTATAACCTTGATTTAACGATTGTCAGGGACTTGAAAAATTTATCGTTAAATCAAGGATATCGTTAAATCGAGGTGCATAGATATTTAATACAGTCCCCGCACCAGTGAAATGTATCATTAAATTGTGGAAATCGTAAAATCGGGTATCGTTAAATCGAAATTTTACTATATTTAGTTCTACTGGAAAATACAGGGAGTCCTAAAAGTCCTTGACACATTTTAAAAATTCATAGAAAAGCAACGAATTGTCGTATGAATAATGTGGTTTACGCAATAATACTTCTCGCTTGCAACACGAAAAATTTCGGAGCAGAATCGTGGGGCTAAGTTTCGCCTTCGTTTTTGGCTATTAAATATTGGGTTCGTTTCGTGAATGAACTTTCCATGACTGAAAGCGGAAGATCCCCGCACCGTAATTCGCAACTCCAGAGCTCGAATACGCTACCTTGCGGTGTTTAACAATACTAAAGAAAAAGGTAAAACATTCCATTCCACGTGTTTTCTTAGGGGTAAATTATTAATATGTCGTGTAATGTAATTTCAGAAGCATAGAAAACAAAGCTTCCCACAAACACGATGAAAAATTACTATCATTCACTATGCGTCAAAGCAAGTTATAATTTATGGCATGTGTTTGTTTTACCTTTTTCAACCGCCATTTGACAGTGGCTGCAGCGCCCCCTGTTGTTTATTGGAGTTTGCGAATAGTGAACTTCCTTGGTACTAGTCTAAACATCGCTTTGTTAGTGTACACTGTAACGGACAGGAAAACCTTCCGTGGAGTTAAAACATACTGCGAAGCCTTGCAGGGCGTTGTGTTGCAAGAAGAAAAGAAAAATAATAACTTTAACTTTTAATTTAGAATTCCATAAAAAGTAATTAAACAAAAAGAGGAATAATATATAATGTGAGTTAAAAAGGCGCTGCATATTTAGATGATTTCTTATTGTAAATAAATGTATATATTTATGTTTTATAACTCTGCGGCTTAATATTTTTATTTATACAACCTTCTGATGAATTGTTTGATGATCAAAATAATACTTTAGACATTCATCGACAATAACCACTCCGCATCTTTCTTTCTTTTTTCTTTCATTCTAAATATGAAGTTAATGAAATATAATTTCACCAAAGCATGTTGCTATCTAAAGTTTGCAAAAATGGAAAGAGAGTTTATGACAATTAAAGAAAAGGAAAAGGTGTTTCATATGCTGGAACAACTAAAAAGTGCGTCAGATAAAATTACTGTGTCTAGTGTACAGTGCTATTATAATGCTACATTTTATTATTACTACATACTATACATCAGTAGCGTCGCTACAGGGGGGGGGGGGAGGCGGCCCGCCCCGGGTATCACCCGTCTGGAGGGTGACACCTAAAGTGGAATTCCACGTTTTTTTTTTTTTTAAATAAATCTAAAAGGCATTTTTAAAACTACGAATCGGAAAATTTTCCGGGGGGAACCCGCCATATCCCCCTTCCCCACTCAGCAGAAAGTAAATGTATTTCTAAGGAATAGGTTCAGATTGTCAATACTTACACCTAGTAGTGCTTTCATTACCCCTTTACTTTTTCTGACCTCGTGACAGCTCTGCACATATGCGTTAAGATCAAGTTATAAAAAAATTGTTCATAGAGCTTAATTATCTTTTGGCCATTAACCCACGTAAAATTTCGTTATAACACAAATGTAGTCGTTTCTGAAAACTGTATGAGTTTCATGATTTCATGTTTACATAGAACGTTAAAACCTGTTTTTTTTAAATTAATTTTTTGCTTTTGTGCGTGTATGTATGGGGGAGGGGGGGGGGGTAACACTACAAATTATCGCCCCGGGTGTTCCCCCTGCTAGGTACGCCACTGTATACGTAGTGTACTGTTTCATTTTACGTCTCTCTCCTTCATTGATTTTGTGCATCGTAAGAACAGTATTTTATGTTGAATTACACAGCTTTTTTTTTTTGTTAAGTTTAAATACAGTAAAAATTGCGTTCTTTACGGGGGAAAAAAAAAACGGCAATATAAAATTAATAAATGGGTTAAAACAGATTGAGGGTTGTTTACAAGGGCGCTCATATGCAAAATTTAAAGAGGGGGGCTTATATAATTTCCCCATGGTTTAGCAGGA
This sequence comes from Uloborus diversus, assembly GCF_026930045.1. Lineage (NCBI taxonomy): Eukaryota > Metazoa > Arthropoda > Arachnida > Araneae > Uloboridae > Uloborus > Uloborus diversus. Next base: position 162,832,870 of record NC_072736.1, read on the forward strand.
TATTTTCCTCGTAGAAACCAATTTCAGTTCAGATTAGAGTTATTAAAGTTTGATATTTTTAATAAATTATTCATTAATGGCTGGAGAAGAAATGTTTTTACATTTTTTCAAAGAAAAAAGTACTGAAAGCAAGGAAGTTCCAATTTCTAAGGAGGGGGGATTTGAGCCCCCACTCGCCCCTATAAGGGCGCCCTTGGTTGTTTAGAGCTGTCTAAAATAATTGGGTGTTTATATAAAAATCGTATATGCCCTTTTTCGCAAATTTCCACCTACGCGAGTGATCTTTGATCGCATCCCTCGCGTAGGTTGAGACTCGACTGTATACAAAATAGAAATTAAGCCTAACTTAAATGTAAAAAAAATTAACTCACCTTGGAACGAGATCTTTGCCCACTATTATTTTAATTGAAAAGTTCAAAGAACACAGCGTTGTTGTTGGTATGAAACATTTTGAGCTCAAATGTACTAATTTTAGTACCGAACGTATTAAAATAAACACCATCGATTTTTTTTACGAGATAAGTGTATGTTTAGAATTTGCCGAGCTTTCACTGCTGCCATTCAGTTAAAGATAAATTAAATGAAAAATACGCATAATACAATTGAAACGCAAGCAGTGTTCAAGTCACAAAACTAGTTCTTTTTCATTCATATTGGAAAAAAGTAATAAATTTAATCTCCAATATATTGCGATTTTTTTTTTTTTTTTCATAATGATATTTATGCCTGAATACAAGGTTGAAATGCAATAGAACAAAAATTGAATTATAAATGTAATTTAAGTACTTCAAAGTATTTTCAAAATATTTTTGTATAAACATTAAAACTGTGTAAGTGAATATGCTATAGCTAGTTGATTGAAATTCAACAGATTGTATTCGACAATATACAGAAGCTTGGAGATATTTACGTAAAAAAATTATATTTCGAAGGCAATAATAATAAACATCTTTATAGAGTCGCTATATAGATAGGCCGACGCATCAGCTTAAGTTTAGCCATTTTGTATCGGATTTTTCATTGTTGCACTGCTAGGGTTACCACAGCAAAGTTTCGGGTTTCGCCAAATTTGCCGAAAATAATACTTTATTTAAAAAAAAAAAACACGTGCCACTAATAATCGCTCGAAAAATCACCAAACACGATAACTTGCCAAATAATACAACCACTCAAACACGCGCTCGGAACCAAAATGGCTGATCTTAAGCTGATGCGTCGGCTCGTATATATAGGGGGCTTAACCGGATCCAGTTCAGCCTTGTCAAACTAAAGCCTTTCCCTGCATTTCAAACATTACCAAAAAATATTATCAAATGATCATGCTGTGGCGCGAATTTCATTGCTGATGACATCAGAGCGTTACTCGATCAATGAGTTCGCCATTATATCTTGAGGATTTCCACATCTCACACTCAGGTGAAACAGCTTCCACTATGACCTTCACTGACTGACAACACAAAACAACCGATCTCATTTTCTTGGGGGGGGGGGGGGGGGGGACAGAAAACCAACTAAGCATGGATGCTACTCCCAAAAGCATTTTTCAACGACAGGCGGATTTTCAACCTGGCGCTCGCTTCTTGTCATGCGTTTTCCAGCCGACCGACTTTCCCTGTTTCTAACGATCCCTGGTGATGCGGAGGAGCAACCTCTACTCCTGATGATACTCGGAATGGAGCATCACTTAGGGATTCACGGTTGAAAACACGCGCGAAATCTATGCTTTGTTTGATTCTATCATCGAAACAATCGCGGGCTGTTAAGAAATGATAGCCTCCCCCCACCCCTCTCTATCTCATATCAGGGGATATTTTAAAGTTTGTTTTGCTAAAGGTGTTTTCTATTCGTTTTCTTTCAAGTACTTGTTTTTGAGAAAACCATCCTTCAATTTTTTTTTTAAATTATCACTGAAATATTTTACACTTGGTTTTAGTACATGGATTCGAACTGCTGAGTTTGAGAAAATACATTTATGTTAATTCGGTGACGTCGCTGGGTGTCACTCGTCTGGGAGGTAGCTCCAGAAGATAACATTTGTGTTTTTAACGTTTCGATTTCAAAATGCATGTTTAAGACTACGAATTTGAAAACCGTCATTATCTTTCTCTGAGATACGTTTGAAATAATTAAGGGGTTTTTACTTGCCTTTTGCTCATTAGCCAACTTAAAATTTCGCTATAACACAAATGTAGTTGCTTTTGAAAATTGTATGAATTTCATATTTTAATGTTTACATAGAATGTTATTATTAATACTTTTTTTTCTTTTTGTGTTTTTTTTTTTTTTTTTTGTTTTGAGGGGGAGGGGGGAGTTTGACACCAGAAATTACTGCCCGGGTGTCACCCATGCTAGATACACACCACTGATTAATTTCATTTGGGTTTTGAATTAAATGTGGTATAGAAAATCGCCGTCGAACCGCAGGATTTGGGGGTACATACAGGGTGTCCGATAAGTCCTTGACACATTGTTAAAAATTCATAAAAAAGCAACAAATTCTTGTATGAATATCGGGATTGCGCCATAATACTTCACATTTTTTATGACATCGTAAAAAAGAAAAAGGAATGAAAGAAAAAAGAGTAAGTATAAGTAATTTACATTGACTGAAACGCGGTAGACAGATGCACCAAACTGCATCAGTTGTGACGTCATCAAGACCACGCCTTATTTTCAAAATCGGACATTTTAAAAAGTAATTAAAAACTAAGCGTTGGGAAAATGAAAGTTTTTTCTCGCTCCATGTTATTTTTTTGCTAATTCTATCAATTTCAGTAACTAAAAGTATTACGTTTGACTGAAGGAAACAACCCCATTAATAAGTAACTTATTATGACGGCTGTATCGTCACAGTAAGGAAAACAAACGTAATGTGAGGAGCTTAATCATTTTATTAAACAGAAAGCGATATCTTTCATCACCAGAGTTCAATGTGCGCACCGTTTGTGGACATAGGATGAACACGAGTTCTTACGTATACATTGAACTCGGGCAATGAAAGATATCGCTTTCTGTTTAATAAAATGATTAAACACCTCACATTACGTTCGTTTTCCTTACTGTGACGATACAGCCGTCATAATAAGTTACTTATAATGGGGTTGTTTCCTTCAGTCAAAAGTATTACTTTTAGTTACTGAAATTGATAGAATAAGCAAAAAATAACATGCAGCGAGAAAAAACTTTCATTTTCCCAACGCTTAGTTTTTAATTACTTTTTAAAATGTCTGATTTTGAAAACAAGGCGTGGTCTTTGTGACGTCACATATGATGCAGTTTGGCGCATCTGTCTACCGCGTTTCCACACTATGATAATTAAGAAGCGAATTATATATTGAGCTCTAAGCTTGCTATTTATATTATCGTTGCCAACACATATGAGTAAAGAAGCGAATAAAATATTGTGCTCCGTGAATGGCATTTCATCGTTTGTGATGTCATCGGCAGAAGCGTAAACAATGAAAGCGGAGCGATTACAGTAATTTTTATAAAATATTAAACTTGGTCAAATTATTTAAAAAATGGTCATATCCTATGTATAGTACTATAATAGACTTGAAACCAAGTGTCCAAAATCCACTGATATCAAGTCTTGCGTTATTGCAGGCAGAATATTTAAATAAATTCTTCCAAAGAGAAAATGTACAGATATAACAGTAATTACAACCTATAAACATCAACAAAACTCACATTGGAGGGTAGCTAGTGTATTTTCTTAGAGGATCAAAAGTTATTAATGTAATGGAACGAAGAAGTTCGAATCGTACATTAAAAAAAAAAGAATTTGGACGTTAGAGTGCAGAGGTTCTGTGGAAAACCCTACTTTTTCTAAAACATTCGAGGTACATGATGGCATCGCGCGGTTGTTCTATATATTTAAACACAGGAGAAATCGAAACAGCACGTAATAGTTATTTAAGTCTACATTGCGTCATTTTATAGTTAAGGATAAATTATAAGAATAAATTACATAACTTTAATAACTAAACAGAAGACTTCTATAATGAAGCTCAGTACATAACACAATAAAAATGTAACAACGAAAATACGCATAGCCAACAGCTGACTTTCAGGGAAAAAGCAAAAAGATAAAGTTACCTGGGTCTCCCTTTCAGAGGTCTTTCATCAAAATGAGATAACTGTATACTTTGTCAATTTGACGCCATTATTTATCAACTCGAAATGCCTACACGCTGCAAGAAACAATTTTGGCTCTATCATCCAAAGTAAAAATAAAATTTGTTCTTGCAGCCTTAGTAATAATAATCTTGGTAACCTTCCCAGACAGCACAGATCTTCCAATATTCGTTGTTATATCGTTGAACTGGTGCAAAACTCATGACATATCACAACCGGATATCGACGCGATGTAGATTTCCTCACGTAGTTGGGCTTTTCCAAATATGGTTGACAAAAGTACGAAATTGGCACAGGTTTCAAAATAAATCCAAAATATGTTTGAAAGTTTACATTTATAGCATATAGCGCATCTCTAATTTTTGTAATCATTTTGACGAGTTTTTACATGTCTGAAAACTTTTTAATCTGCTCATGCGCAACAATTTCAGTTTAGAAAAATGGCTATTTACTGACTGTAGGATGTTTCCACGTTGTCAGTTGTCGGCTTGTGTATTGTTGCGAGTGTGAGTGTGTAAATGAATTAGCGATTTCTTGTATTAATGTGAAGTAAGTAATTGCCTGCTTTTTAAGTTTTTTTAAATTATGTTTTCAAAATTCAAGAAACAATGTTCTGATCGTCAAGAACGACATGAAGATAGCTATGAATTAAAAATTCTCATATTATTATTATTATTTTGTTTGTTTGTTCAGATTATTGCTGGAATAAAATTTGTGAATTGTGCATACAAAAGAAATGGTTTATTGTCTACTTAAATATGAACGCAAAATAGGTTATCAATGATTCATAGATTACTGGCATGTTTCTTGGAAGTCATAAATCTTTAAAATTACTTTTTTAAAACGCTAAAAATAGTTAACATCAGCCATTTTTTCTTAAATTATTTAAATAAAATATACATATTTATTTGTAATTGAAATTAATTTAAAAATTATTTCATTTTTCTTGTCTTTCTTAATTATTTTATTGAGTTATATTCCAAATTTGAATTTTATTTAAACGATTTTTTAAAAAATCTTGAGTATATTACTGTTTTAAAAAGTTTGAGGGTAAAAAAGTTTTTAAGACTTTCAAAAAGTGTGCAAACAGTTTATAAATTATTGGTAATTAATTCACCAAGATGCAATTTATGTAGATATTTCGTGACACAAACACATGAGAAAATCGTTGATAAATCCTCTGGAACAGGTTGTTAGTTCATCTAATATTAGTAGATAAATCCATTTAACCTCTAAAATCCGTTGAAAACTCCTCCAGAAGGACAATATGACCAAAATAGAAATATCGTTGATATTTTGTAAGCATCCAAAAAACGTTGTTAATTGCTCCCAAAAATGTTGAAAGTCATATCATATCTACAGCGATTTCACGTAAAATCGCTGTGCTGGGCGGACATTTTGCTATTTTATCAACCAGTTCTCTACGAATTTAAGAAGATTTCGGTACATGTGATCACGTTGATGTTACATTACTTCTACGATTTTGGGACGATTTGTGCTGTTTGGGTTATTATGAGAGGTATGACAGAAAAGAATACGAGTACATTCTTCAAAGAATTTTCACTTCGGGGTCTAATCTGTTCTGCTACTATGGTTTCGAATCGCCATTAAATGCTGCATGTGTAAATACTGCACCCAGTTTTCCGTTCTTTGGTTTCTGATTGGTTGTTTTTCGTCTCGCGTCATGTCTTCTCATTGGTTGACTTTTTATGTAAAGTTTTGATATAAATACTGGTATATTTCTAGTTGATGCCATTTCAAGTTTTTGACTGCTGTACAGTTTAATAAAAATGTATTGTTGACATTTTAGCAAAGTATTTATACTACAGTCGAACCCGCTTAATGGAATAGCTATTTTGCCACGAAAAAGTATTCTAATAAGTGGGATATTCTATTAACCGGTATAAAAATAACACGTTACATTGGTTTGGTACATTGAAAATGTATTACATTAAACGGGATATTCTTTTAACCGATATTCCAACAAGCGGGCTCGACTGTATTAGTTTCAATCATAGACTAATAATAAGAGTAGACAGAGCTTTCCCGGACTTGCTGATGAAAAAATTGGTTCATGGATACATCATGTGACTGGTGGAAGGCTTGGCGAAAACTTTGGCAGCATGGTTGCTAGATGGCAGGATTATCTATAGTTTGGCACTCGACATGTATTTTAAGACGTAATGTGTTTTTATTATAATTTTTTTTCCAGGTGCAGAGATGATTGAACTGTTTTTCTTTTAGTTATGCATTATTTTGACATTAGTAATTAGTTTTTGATCACAGTTTTCAGTAACTTTTATTTCATTCGGAACTGCTACGTCAGCGTTGGTGTAAACGTAATGGCGTAAACGTTTTGCGTTAACGCAAAAATGTACTAATCGGTATCTTAAATTGAAATTGTTGGTAAAAATCTTACCGTTTGCCGATTCTTTTTGTTTGCTTGCATCTTTAATTGCTTAGAGAGTTATTGAAATTGAATAAAGAAAATGCGCAATACTATCTAAACGAAAAACTCGCTATATTAACAAAATATTTACAACTTAGAATAACAAATTTACAAATCGGACTCCATAAAAGATCATTCTTCCATGTTCCATCAATTCTATTTATTTTATTTCGCGCTGGCGTTGATCGTCTGCTACGATCAACGCCCGTTGTTGCTAGGATATCCACCAGTCACATGGTTTGGTTTATGAGCAGCAAAAGGGTTGCCATAGCTCGGTCTACTCTTATTACTACTCTTATTACTACTCGGTCTATGGTTTCAATTTTAAATAAGTATCGTCTGCGAGAATGAAAATGTAACTAATAATGAAAAATTACGGTGACAGTGACTGGAACGTTTTTAAATCTCTTTATTAAAAATAACTTAGAAGTACACAATGAAGGCGACACACAACATTGACTTTAAATGAAGCTTACACAGTTACAGTTACAAACATGCAACAAAGTTTATGATTATTTTACTGATCTTCTTCCTTTTCTTCTTCCGGTTGATCCGCCTGCATCTGAGGCCCAACTGCGGCTGGGAAGTCTCCGATCCTTCGGCGGCCCACTTGGATGATCTCGCTCGGTCTTGTCTTGTCGACCTCGGTCATTGCTTGCAACTGCCTTGGTAGTTCCTGGTATAGAGCTGCTGGAACAGCCTCTGCATAACGGAATTAAAAATTCATTGATTAGCGAGAATTTCTAAGCATGATACTATGTAGTAGTCGTGCGAAAAATTCGCTTTCTGCATTAGCTCTGTTCAATACATGTGTCCTCTGATCTTCGGAATATGAACTGGCACACGGAAAACTGGGTCGTTTTCAATATATATTCATACAATTTTAGGAAATCAAATTTAAAAAACTCAACGGATATTTCTTGAACACCATCGTATAACTGAAAATACACGAATGGAAATTATTTAAAAATTACAGTAATGAGTATTAGGTCAATAATAAATAAGTTGCTCATACGTTTTATCGTTTTATAATGAAATTATTTGAAAAAAAAATAATAATTTGAATTTTGTCATCTTGATTTCAAATTATGTTTTTCGCAATCACGAGTGTGTGTTTGTATGTAAGCATGTGTGTTTCTGTGTGGGGTGTATGTGTGTGTGTAGGCATGTGTGTTTGTGTGCAGGCATGAGTGTGTGGGTAGTTGTGTGTAGGTGTGTGTGGTATGTGTATGTAGCATATGTGTTTGTGTCTGTGTGCATGTGAGTGTTTGGGTAGTTGTGTGTATGTGAATGTGTGTGTGTATGTGTTTGTGTATGTGTATGGGTGTATGTGTGTGTAGGTGTATATATGTATATGTGTGTAGGTGCGTGTATGTATGCGTGTAAGTGTAGGATATTGACGAAACCTGGAGACGGCTTTCGCTATAGGTGCAGCATCGTGAGGAGCCTGCCTGTCCACGGTGATGGTGCGGAGGGTGGCGGTGGGAAAAATCAAAGGAACGTCAAAAACAGTCAAATGAAAGCAATAAGCAATCGTGATTGCTCAAAAAAATCACCTTAAAATAAAAATAATTGCCCATGTACAGGGTGTATCAGTACAGCGTTTAGACTTTCAGGCAGATAGAATACACCTTGACGATGGGGAACCACACAGCAATCCATGGTCGGAAACGCTTTCCTGGCCCGGTAGTGGAGACACAAATCGCCAAAAAGACAAGACACGAATAAGAGAAGAAAACATGTTTATTATCCTTAGTACAGTAAAAAACTAAGAAAAAAGAACATGAAGGAGCCAACGATCGTCATGAATGTAGGTGTTCGATATTACGACTCCGGGTCGTGATGCATGCCTCACATCTCCGGCGCATCGAACGTTAGCGGAAATACCGGGCGTGTCTCGGACTTCCCGGTGTAACAAAACCGTGTGTGCGCATGCACCGTCATCTGATGCTTCGGTTTACGTAGCAACATCTATCGTGTACACCAGACAAAAACTTACCAGTGTTTTTGCGGTATTAAAAATAATAAACATGCTTTCTTCTGTTATTCGTGTCTAGTCTTTCTTGTGCTTTGTGTCGTCACTATCGCGTCAGGAAAGCGCTTCAGACCATCCACTGCTATATGTGATTTCCCATCGTCTGGGTGTTTTCTGTCTGTCCTGAAAGTCTGTAAACGCTGTACTGATACACCCTGTACATGTTAGATGTATCTGAAAACATTATTATTTAAGCTCTTCTGCGATTTTTTTTGAGCAATCACGATTGCTTATTGTTCTCATTTGACCGCTTTTGATGTTCCGTGCCTTTTTCAGCTTGGACCAGAAGCCTCTGCAGCACCACCGCCCACCGTCCTCTGCAGGCGGCGCGGCTGCTCCGGTCCTGAACTATCCGCTTCTCCTGGTCGGAGGCGTCCATGTCCTACACACACGCACGCTCACACACTCACACACATATACACACACAAGCCTACACACACACAAGCCTACACACTTACACACACAACTATGCACACGTAACTGCCCAGGAGGAGAGGCAGGCTTGGGGGGGGGGGGACTGGAGCTGTTTCTAGAAACAATAACTCCAATGAGTAGGGTCCTGTCTCAGTTCGTGATTGCGAAAAACATAATTTAAATTCAGAATTTCAGAATTCAATTTTTTTTTTTTTTTTGAGCAATCACGATTGCTTATTGCTTTCATTTGACCGTCCTTGGCGTCTGGTTCCTTTTTCAGCTTGGACCAGGGACACCAGCACCACCGCCCATCGGCCTCTGCAGGCGGCGCGGCGCGGCTGCTCCGGTCCTGAGCTATACGCTTCTCCTGGTCGGAGGCGTCCATGTCCTACACACATGCGCGCTCATACACACACACACACACACACACACACGCGCGCGCGCTCATACACACAAGCCTTTACACACATACACACAGGTCTACGCACACACGCAAGCCTACACATGCACGCACGCGTGCCTACATAATATACACACACGCCTGCACGCACACACACAACTAGACACACGTAACCCCCTAGGAGGAGGGGTAGGCTTGGGGGGACAGGAGCTGTTTCTAGAAACAATAGCCCCCCATGAGTACGGCACTGTCGCAACTCGTGATTGCGAAAAACATAATTTGAATTCTAAATTTCAGAATTCAAATTAATTTGAAAATTCGAAAAGTTTTTTTTTTTTTTTTCAAATTGTGGGCCATGGTCGGACTGGCTTTGCGAATGCATCTATCAAATATGAGTCGCTTTACGAATGAATCCTTCAAATATGAGTCGCTTTGCGAATGGATCTCTCAAATATGAGCTGTGAGTTGAAGTATTTAAGAATGTCCTTTGATGGCTGAATTCAGATGAGATTTCAAAGTATTTTAACAACTCCCACACAAACCAATATTTCTTTTACATCACCGTCTTTACCGCTTGCCTATGTGTTGAAAATCGTTTTGTGCTGCAAGAATCTTTATATGAGGCCCCTAGTTTCAAAACCGGACACTTGTAGAAAACCAAATTTTACAGGAGACGTAAAAGTCCGGTTTTGAAACTGAGGCAGACCTTCCCGCCCCATTTCAAGGGGGAAAGAAGCGGTTTTTGAACCTAATATTGAGCAGGCAAAAAGGCCTTATGATTCTCTACAAGATTAACAAAAAAAAAAAAAAAAAAGAAAATCGAATTTTTTGCAAGTATCCGGTTTTGAAACTAGGGGCCTCATATGTGTGTACAGATTGCGGCAGTGGCGTACCAATAGGAGGGGGGGGGGGTAAAAATCCACAGATGAGTTGAATTTTACATTATTGCCCATCCTGATACAGTTATTTCACATATGTTTTGATATTTAAAAAAAAAAATCCTCCAGAAGGTAATTCCGGTTGCGCTAGTGGACTGTGGGTAACCTCTGGTAGTTAGCCAATCGGACTCTCGACGGGGTCCCGTTGCCTCAAAATACTCATCGAGTACACATAGACTACGAGTTCGTTAAATCCACGAGTTCTCAAGTTTTGTGGCCGTCTGATTATAATTGTTGCAAAGTTTTTGAAACGTCCACTCCGTTTCATTACTATGCTGAATTGAGGATGTGGAGCTTAGTTGATGTTATCATTAGTAGTCGGAAGTTGTTTAAGATTCCATGTTTTTTTTTTTTTTTTTTGAGTTGTTGGGACTGTTTGTTCAAGGTACTTGCAAAAATATGAAGTTGAAGCTATTGTGCATATTATATAATTTTTAATATAATTTTTAATTTTTTAAAAGAAGTTTCGGAAATACAGCAGAAATTGATATTTACGTCTAATCCAAAACTCGTTCCAATGAGCTTTGGATCAGGGGTGAACTGGCCCGCCGGCCCATCTGCCGATGAGCCCTAAAGCCTGAACACCCTTTTTTTTTTTTTTATTAGATTCCTTTTTTTTTTTATTATTTATTTTATTTTTTGGTGCAACTTCTTTTTGTTTTTTGTTTTTTACCTGTGCGATTTCACTTCGCTTTTTTTTTCTTTTGCTTTAAATCCGGAAACCTGTATACCATTAGTTTTTTTTTTCCTTTCTTTCTTCCTTTTTTTTACACCTTTTTTAAAATTTTTATTTATTTATTAATTTATTTATTTTGTTGCACTTTTTTTTCGCTCCCTTTATAAGCCAAAAGGTTGGCGCCCTCTTGCATTAATCATTTTGCAATCTATATTATTAGAATCCCTTTATTATATAGAGCTCATGAGTAAATACAGAATTTTAAACATTACCATTGCATCTGTAAACCAAATCGGACCAGATAATTGCTTCTTGTGAGAAACAGAAGACACCCAAACGTCCTCCCTTCAACTTGCTGTCGAAGATGTTTCCGGAGTCAGCAACCATGTTCTCGCCTTCGAAAATTCGGAGCCTGGAAATGAAACAGTTTCGTTCTATACTTCTGTTCGAATAGAACTGTGAGATCTTAGTGAGACTAGATAATGCAGAAACTAAAATTCGTCTAGCAGTGAGTTACCGCCCCTAAGAAAAGGGCAACATGCAATGTACCAGGCAGCCCGGTTGTCACATCCAGAGACTGCAGTTTCGTTCTTATTAGAACTCATCAGTCTAGATTAGTGAATAACCGAGCCGGAGGAAGATGTCATCTCATTGAAGCCGAAAGTGCCAACAAACTTCTGGATAAAGTAACTTTACCTCACCAACGAGTGTCCGTAGCATGGTGCGGTTCGACTCGTGAATTGAAGGCAAAGCTTGGGTATTTCGCAGTAAGTTACGGCCCCTAAGCCAGAGCTAAGGCAGAACTACGCATAATATATTGTCCGTTTTTTCAGGAGAAGGCACTACGCCACACCCCCTCGAAAGCAGAGTTCCATTTTACGCGTGGCTAATCGGTACGCATTCCACGCGCTTCTAAAGGAGACAACTAGACAACCTTAACTTGGGCGTGCATTTTAATGTGCGAAAAAGTCTTAGTGCCCTTTACATCACTTGCTTCACTTGTTTGTTGGCATTTTAGTTATCCTTACATTTTAAAAACTGCTGCTTTTACAACAAAATGCTATGATCCGAGTATACCTTCTACCGAAAACAGCGAAATAGAATCATCGGATACCACGTGACGAGGAAGGAGTCAAGTGCCTTCTTGTGAAAAACGCGCGTAAACGTTGTTTGCGTTTGCTCGTGAGACTTGTGAAAACGCTGAAGATGAATCGCTCGATAGAACATCGGTATGCAATCAAATTTTGCTTTCGCTTGGGCTAAACTGCTTCGGAAACTTTTGCTATGATGACGGAGGCCTACAAAGATGACGCCCTATCAGGAGCTCCGGTGGTGTAATGAGTTTAAAATGGGAAGAGAATCCGTTGAAGACCTGGAACGATCTAAAGGCCCTTCAACGAGTCGTGTGGATGAAACGGTGGAAAAAGTGAAAGATCGCCGACGAGGTCTTCGCGAATAAATTTACGGTCCACCAAATTGTTATGCAAGATTTGATGATGAGGAAAGTTTCCGCAAAATTGGTTCCCCGAGTGCTCACCGCCGAACAAAAGCAACGACGAATGGACGTTTGCCTGACATGAGTCCTCCTGACTTGTTCCTATTCCCGAAGGTAAAAAGAAGCCTGAAGGGTCATCGTTTCGACGATATTCCGGACATCCAACGTGCTGTCACGAAGGCTCGAACTGGGATAACTCCAGCGGACTACACTGCCGTGTGCAGGTAAAAAGGGCAGTAACTGCAAAATTTTCATTTTTCATTATTTTGCATTTTTGTCATCTATTGTCCGTTATCTTTATTGTACAAGCTCGCTTATTTGGTTTTCGCTGAAAAAAATGAGCGGAAAAAAACGTCTAATTCCAACATTTTCCTATTCCTAGTATTGAATACACCACACATTTCTTCAAATATCTCGAAAACTCATTTCTGCAGATAATGCCGTTTACCTGCGCATGGCAGAACAGTGGGGGCCTACCATGATTTTTTAACTGCTATCATTTACTGCCTATGAAGCTTGGAAAACCGACTGGCAACGATGTGTCGACGCCCAAGGCGGCTACTTTGAAGAATATTAACGTTTAGTACAAGTCGGATCAATACGTTTGTTTTTCTAGACTGAGTTTCATTACTTATCTACCGCACCAAGGGCGCCCATATGCAAAATTTTAAGGGGGGGGGGCTCAAAAATTTTCCCCATGGTTTAGCAGAATATTTTCCCCATGGAAACCGATTTCAGTACAAATTAGAGACATTTAAAATTGACATTTTTTATATCTTATTCATTAATGGCTGGAAAAGAAATTTTTATACCTTTTGCAAAAAAAAAGCACTAAAAGCAAGGAAGTTCTTATTTCTAGGGGGGGGGGCTTGTACCCCCGCACCCTGTACTATGTGTCAATACAGTCATGTTTTTGAGGAAGAATAATTTTTACCTTTGTTAGCCGTTATGGGCGCCCATATAGGGGGGCAAGTGAGGGCTCGAGCCCCCCCCCCCTTCGAAATTAGAACTTCCTTGCTTTTAGTACTCTTTTTTTTTTTTGCAAAAATGTAAAAACATTTCCTCTTCAGCCCTTAATGAATAAGTTATTATAATTGTCAAATTTTAATGACTATAATCTGCCTGAAATCAGTTTCCACGGGGAAAATATCCAGCTAAAACACGGGGGAAATATTTGAGCCCCCCCCCCCTTCTTGCAACTTTGCATATGGGTGCCCATGTTGTCCGTCATTTTAGACGTTTTGCGTTATATCCACGATTTTTATTATCCGCGGCGCGTGTGCTACCCAATTTCGTGGATAATCCAGAGTTTACTGTATTTTTAAACTATGATAGCAAGAACGGAACTACAATTACGCCAAACATCCGCTTTTATTTTGATTAAATGTACAATTCTTGCGTAGATCGTACAAAAAATTGCTGAAATCTAACAAACCTCATGCCATAATTTGAAGCATCAGTTCGACACCAAAGCAGCTGAACTAAACATGAATAAGTGTTTGCGCGAAACAATCCTATGAATTTTTGTTACAAAGCATTGTTTTTTTTTTTTTTTTTTGTAACAAAATTTAATAAATGATAAGTCTGCTTATTTAAACAATCCTTCTGCTTATTACTAATATTACTCGGCATATCCGGATTTTTGTTTATCCGGATATCCTTTGGTCTCAGTTAGTTCGGATAAGCGATTTTGTACTGTATATTTTTATTTGAAAAACATACATAGGTATAAAATTGTGAAATTTCCTAAAACAAATGACAGTTTGTGGGCGACAATATCGACGAAGTACTCCACATATATGCTAAGTGACTATTGCTAAGTTTTCAGTATAACATTTTCTCAGTTTAGCGCTGCATTAAAAATGCACGGATTTGCTGAAATCTTGGTATTGTGTATCTCAAAGTTTTAAAAATTGATAGCAGTAATTGTCACTGGTAATTGATTAGTTAATTCTCTTTCAACTTATACACTAATCAGTTTTTAAATAGTTTCACTTGTTATATTTAAGCCATAAGCGCAACAAAATTTGAAATTCGCATTAAAAACCTAACATTCATGTTCAAATCGGGTTTTTTTTTCTATTTGTCCGACGATGTTTTTTTTATAGGGCTGGACTTTTTCAGGGCTTTTTTTTTTTTTTTTTTTCAAAATTCTACATGCAAAATAACACTTTTGAAGTTGAATATACGTATTTTTTTAAAACTTGAGAGCGGAGAACAAACTTAGGGAAATAGCATCCATATCTACGAAAACTCGATGATTTAGTACGAGTCTACCTAAAGCTGCGAAATTTAAACCTAAAAATTTCCACCTTGTGATAATACAAGCACAAACTAGAGATGTTAAAATAGGTCAAATCGAAATGCTGAAGCTTCAGTTTACAAAATTTTCAAACATATTTACTCCTTACCTAATCAATCCTATTTTAGGTCTATGAAGCAGCAACCACCTGTAAGCTACTTTCTCCTTCCAGCCTGCATTTTTGGGATCTCTCCACAGCAAACGAACCTACATCAAAAGCGAAATGAACTGTTAGTTGCTAATTATATGAAATAAGCTAAAGTACGATATGAAATAGAGTAGAATGTAAAAAATCCGGACGTGAAAAATCTGAAACGACAAAAATCCAAGCGCACTCCCAAGAAGAATAACCCAGGGGCCATTCATTAATTACGTAAGGACGACTTTGGCAATTTCTGACCCCCCCCCCCCTCTCCCCGATGTAAGGGTACGTAAGATTTTTCAAACCCTTCCCCCCTATTCTTACGTAAGATTCCATTTGGTTTTTTAAAATAATAAAATAACGAATCTTACATCACTGGAATCATTACTAAATTCACTATTATTAAATTAAACCGTTTTGTGATGTAAGGAAATATGTACTAAAAGGTTAGAATCTAGACTAAATGTTTTTTCAACAATTTTTTGTATATGATGCGATACTCGTTAAAAATAAAACATGCCATACGGGGTAGTGCGATTCTTTTATTATATTTTACAGTATTCATTCTGCGTAAAAGAAAAAAAAAACAACATGTTTTTTACCTTCCAGACGCAAATGACATACTATAATCCGTGTCAAACCACTTGACCGTGCGATTTCTAATGTAAAATATCGACTTGGGAACGGGTTTGACTCCCCTCCTCCCCCCAAGTAACGGTACGTAGAGATTTTTCCAGCCCCCTCCCCCTCTAGACCCTTACGTAATTAATGAATGCCCCCCCCCATAATAAACTGCTGGAGAATTGCTAAGGAACAGGTACACTTCGTGAAACAAATAATTTCACAATGATTAAAGAAATGAAACTAAGTATACAGGGTGACCAGCAATTAACGCGCTGGTGTTAAAAAATGATTTCTCGAAAATTGCTGATTCAAAAAATTTCATTTAAATTTTAGAACAAAGTACAATACATGGGAATTTGTTTGATACATGTTTCATGTGTCTTTCATCCCTAGCTATAATGTGGAGCAACCCGAATAGCAAAATTCTGCGCTGACGGTGTTAAAATTTAATTTCTCGAAAACTGCCGATTCAAAAAAATTCCTTTGAATTTTAGAACAAAGTACAATACATGGGAATTTGTTTGATACATGTTTCATGTGTCTTTCATCACTAGCTATAATGTGGAGCAACCCAAATAGCAAAATTCTGCGCTGACGGTGTTAAAATTTAATTTCTCGAAAACTGCCGATTCAAAAAAATTCCTTTGAATTTTAGAACAAAGTACAATACATGGGAATTTGTTTGATACATGTTTCATGTGTCTTTCATCCCTAGCTATAATGTGGAGCAACCCGAATAGCAAAATTCTGCGCTGACGGTGTTAAAATTTAATTTCTCGAAAACTGCCGATTCAAAAAAAATTCCTTTGAATTTTAGAACAAAGTACAATACATGGGAATTTGTTTGATACATGTTTCATGTGTCTTTCATCCCTAGCTATAATGTGGAGCAACCCGAATAGCAAAATTCTGCGCTGACGGTGTTAAAATTTAATTTCTCGAAAACTGCCGATTCAAAAAAATTCCTTTGAATTTTAGAACAAAGTACAATACATGGGAATTTGTTTGATACATGTTTCATGTGTCTTTCATCCCTAGCTATAATGTGGAGCAACCCGAATAGCAAAATTCTGCGCTGACGGTGTTAAAATTTAATTTCTCGAAAACTGCCGATTCAAAAAAATTCCTTTGAATTTTAGAACAAAGTACAATACATGGGAATTTGTTTGATACATGTTTCATGTGTCTTTCATCCCTAGCTATAATGTGGAGCAACCCGAATAGCAAAATTCTGCGCTGACGGTGTTAAAATTTAATTTCTCGAAAACTGCCGATTCAAAAAAATTCCTTTGAATTTTAGAACAAAGTACAATACATGGGAATTTGTTTGATACATGTTTCATGTGTCTTTCATCCCTAGCTATAATGTGGAGCAACCCGAATAGCAAAATTCTGCGCTGACGGTGTTAAAATTTAATTTCTCGAAAACTGCCGATTCAAAAAAATTCCTTTGAATTTTAGAACAAAGTACAATACATGGGAATTTGTTTGATACATGTTTCATGTGTCTTTCATCCCTAGCTATAATGTGGAGCAACCCAAATAGCAAAATTCTGCGCTGACGGTGTTAAAATTTAATTTCTCGAAAACTGCCGATTCAAAAAAATTCCTTTGAATTTTAGAACAAAGTACAATACATGGGAATTTGTTTGATACATGTTTCATGTGTCTTTCATCCCTAGCTATAATGTGGAGCAACCCGAATAGCAAAATTCTGCGCTGACGGTGTTAAAATTTAATTTCTCGAAAACTGCCGATTCAAAAAAATTCCTTTGAATTTTAGAACAAAGTACAATACATGGGAATTTGTTTGATACATGTTTCATGTGTCTTTCATCCCTAGCTATAATGTGGAGCAACCCGAATAGCAAAATTCTGCGCTGACGGTGTTAAAATTTAATTTCTCGAAAACTGCCGATTCAAAAAAATTCCTTTGAATTTTAGAACAAAGTACAATACATGGGAATTTGTTTGATACATGTTTCATGTGTCTTTCATCCCTAGCTATAATGTGGAGCAACCCGAATAGCAAAATTCTGCGCTGACGGTGTTAAAATTTAATTTCTCGAAAACTGCCGATTCAAAAAAATTTCTTTGAATTTTAGAACAAAGTACAATACATGGGAATTTGTTTGATACATGTTTCATGTGTCTTTCATCACTAGCTATAATGTGGAGCAACCCAAATAGCAAAAT
The DNA here is from genome assembly GCF_026930045.1 of Uloborus diversus. Taxonomy (NCBI): domain Eukaryota; kingdom Metazoa; phylum Arthropoda; class Arachnida; order Araneae; family Uloboridae; genus Uloborus; species Uloborus diversus. The sequence goes on from NC_072736.1 coordinate 162,850,678, forward strand.
TCTGCGCTGACGGTGTTAAAATTTAATTTCTCGAAAACTGCCGATTCAAAAAAATTCCTTTGAATTTTAGAACAAAGTACAATACATGGGAATTTGTTTGATACATGTTTCATATTTCTTTCATCCCTAGCTATAATGTGGAGCAACCCGAATAGCAAAATTCTGCGCTGACGGTGTTAAAATTTAATTTCTCGAAAACTGCCGATTCAAAAAAATTCCTTTGAATTTTAGAACAAAGTACAATACATGGGAATTTGTTTGATACATGTTTCATGTGTCTTTCATCCCTAGCTATAATGTGGAGCAACCCGAATAGCAAAATTCTGCGCTGACGGTGTTAAAATTTAATTTCTCGAAAACTGCCGATTCAAAAAAATTCCTTTGAATTTTAGAACAAAGTACAATACATGGGAATTTGTTTGATACATGTTTCATATTTCTTTCATCCCTAGTTATAATGTGGAGCAACCCGAATAGCAAAATTCTGCGCTGACGGTGTTAAAATTTAATTTCTCGAAAACTGCCGATTCAAAAAAATTTCTTTGAATTTTAGAACAAAGTACAATACATGGGAATTTGCTTGATACATGTTTCATATTTCTTTCATCCCTAGTTATAATGTGGAGCAACCCGAATAGCAAAATTCTGCGCTGACGGTGTTAAAATTTAATTTCTCGAAAACTGCCGATTCAAAAAAATTCCTTTGAATTTTAGAACAAAGTACAATACATGGGAATTTGTTTGATACATGTTTCATGTGTCTTTCATCCCTAGCTATAATGTGGAGCAACCCGAATAGCAAAATTCTGCGCTGACGGTGTTAAAATTTAATTTCTCGAAAACTGCCGATTCAAAAAAATTTCTTTGAACTTTAGAACAAAGTACAATACATGGGAATTTGTTTGATACATGTTTCATATTTCTTTCATCCCTAGTTATAATGTGGAGCAACCCGAATAGCAAAATTCTGCGCTGACGGTGTTAAAATTTAATTTCTCGAAAACTGCCGATTCAAAAAAATTTCTTTGAATTTTAGAACAAAGTACAATACATGGGAATTTGTTTGATACATGTTTCATATTTCTTTCATCCCTAGTTATAATGTGGAGCAACCCGAATAGCAAAATTCTGCGCTGACGGTGTTAAAATTTAATTTCTCGAAAACTGCCGATTCAAAAAAATTCCTTTGAATTTTAGAACAAAGTACAATACATGGGAATTTGTTTGATACATGTTTCATGTGTCTTTCATCCCTAGCTATAATGTGGAGCAACCCGAATAGCAAAATTCTGCGCTGACGGTGTTAAAATTTAATTTCTCGAAAACTGCCGATTCAAAAAAATTCCTTTGAATTTTAGAACAAAGTACAATACATGGGAATTTGTTTGATACATGTTTCATGTGTCTTTCATCCCTAGCTATAATGTGGAGCAACCCGAATAGCAAAATTCTGCGCTGACGGTGTTAAAATTTAATTTCTCGAAAACTGCCGATTCAAAAAAATTCCTTTGAATTTTAGAACAAAGTACAATACATGGGAATTTGTTTGATACATGTTTCATGTGTCTTTCATCCCTAGCTATAATGTGGAGCAACCCGAATAGCAAAATTCTGCGCTGACGGTGTTAAAATTTAATTTCTCGAAAACTGCCGATTCAAAAAAATTCCTTTGAATTTTAGAACAAAGTACAATACATGGGAATTTGTTTGATACATGTTTCATGTGTCTTTCATCCCTAGCTATAATGTGGAGCAACCCGAATAGCAAAATTCTGCGCTGACGGTGTTAAAATTTAATTTCTCGAAAACTGCCGATTCAAAAAAATTCCTTTGAATTTTAGAACAAAGTACAATACATGGGAATTTGTTTGATACATGTTTCATGTGTCTTTCATCCCTAGCTATAATGTGGAGCAACCCAAATAGCAAAATTCTGCGCTGACGGTGTTAAAATTTAATTTCTCGAAAACTGCCGATTCAAAAAAATTCCTTTGAATTTTAGAACAAAGTACAATACATGGGAATTTGTTTGATACATGTTTCATGTGTCTTTCATCCCTAGCTATAATGTGGAGCAACCCGAATAGCAAAATTCTGCGCTGACGGTGTTAAAATTTAATTTCTCGAAAACTGCCGATTCAAAAAAATTCCTTTGAATTTTAGAACAAAGTACAATACATGGGAATTTGTTTGATACATGTTTCATGTGTCTTTCATCCCTAGCTATAATGTGGAGCAACCCGAATAGCAAAATTCTGCGCTGACGGTGTTAAAATTTAATTTCTCGAAAACTGCCGATTCAAAAAAATTCCTTTGAATTTTAGAACAAAGTACAATACATGGGAATTTGTTTGATACATGTTTCATGTGTCTTTCATCCCTAGCTATAATGTGGAGCAACCCGAATAGCAAAATTCTGCGCTGACGGTGTTAAAATTTAATTTCTCGAAAACTGCCGATTCAAAAAAATTTCTTTGAATTTTAGAACAAAGTACAATACATGGGAATTTGTTTGATACATGTTTCATGTGTCTTTCATCACTAGCTATAATGTGGAGCAACCCAAATAGCAAAATTCTGCGCTGACGGTGTTAAAATTTAATTTCTCGAAAACTGCCGATTCAAAAAAATTCCTTTGAATTTTAGAACAAAGTACAATACATGGGAATTTGTTTGATACATGTTTCATATTTCTTTCATCCCTAGCTATAATGTGGAGCAACCCGAATAGCAAAATTCTGCGCTGACGGTGTTAAAATTTAATTTCTCGAAAACTGCCGATTCAAAAAAATTCCTTTGAATTTTAGAACAAAGTACAATACATGGGAATTTGTTTGATACATGTTTCATGTGTCTTTCATCCCTAGCTATAATGTGGAGCAACCCGAATAGCAAAATTCTGCGCTGACGGTGTTAAAATTTAATTTCTCGAAAACTGCCGATTCAAAAAAATTCCTTTGAATTTTAGAACAAAGTACAATACATGGGAATTTGTTTGATACATGTTTCATATTTCTTTCATCCCTAGTTATAATGTGGAGCAACCCGAATAGCAAAATTCTGCGCTGACGGTGTTAAAATTTAATTTCTCGAAAACTGCCGATTCAAAAAAATTTCTTTGAATTTTAGAACAAAGTACAATACATGGGAATTTGTTTGATACATGTTTCATATTTCTTTCATCCCTAGTTATAATGTGGAGCAACCCGAATAGCAAAATTCTGCGCTGACGGTGTTAAAATTTAATTTCTCGAAAACTGCCGATTCAAAAAAATTCCTTTGAATTTTAGAACAAAGTACAATACATGGGAATTTGTTTGATACATGTTTCATGTGTCTTTCATCCCTAGCTATAATGTGGAGCAACCCGAATAGCAAAATTCTGCGCTGACGGTGTTAAAATTTAATTTCTCGAAAACTGCCGATTCAAAAAAATTTCTTTGAATTTTAGAACAAAGTACAATACATGGGAATTTGTTTGATACATGTTTCATATTTCTTTCATCCCTAGTTATAATGTGGAGCAACCCGAATAGCAAAATTCTGCGCTGACGGTGTTAAAATTTAATTTCTCGAAAACTGCCGATTCAAAAAAATTTCTTTGAATTTTAGAACAAAGTACAATACATGGGAATTTGTTTGATACATGTTTCATATTTCTTTCATCCCTAGTTATAATGTGGAGCAACCCGAATAGCAAAATTCTGCGCTGACGGTGTTAAAATTTAATTTCTCGAAAACTGCCGATTCAAAAAAATTCCTTTGAATTTTAGAACAAAGTACAATACATGGGAATTTGTTTGATACATGTTTCATGTGTCTTTCATCCCTAGCTATAATGTGGAGCAACCCGAATAGCAAAATTCTGCGCTGACGGTGTTAAAATTTAATTTCTCGAAAACTGCCGATTCAAAAAAATTCCTTTGAATTTTAGAACAAAGTACAATACATGGGAATTTGTTTGATACATGTTTCATGTGTCTTTCATATCTAGCTATAATGTGGAGCAACCCGAATAGCAAAATTCTGCGCTGACGGTGTTGAAATTTAATTTCTCGAAAACTGCCGATTCAAAAAAATTCCTTTGAATTTTAGAACAAAGTACAATACATGGGAATTTGTTTGATACATGTTTCATGTGTCTTTCATATCTAGCTATAATGTGGAGCAACCCGAATAGCAAAATTCTGCGCTGACGGTGTTAAAATTTAATTTCTCGAAAACTGCCGATTCAAAAAAATTCATTTAAATTTTAGAACAAAGTACAATACATGGGAATTTGTTTGATACATGTTTCATGTGTCTTTCATATCTAGCTATAATGTGGAGCAACCCGAATAGCAAAATTCTGCGCTGACGGTGTTAAAATTTAATTTCTCGAAAACTGCCGATTCAAAAAAATTCATTTGAATTTTAGAACAAAGTACAATACATGGGAATTTGTTTGATACATGTTTCATGTGTCTTTCATATCTAGCTATAATGTGGAGCAACCCGAATAGCAAAATTCTGCGCTGACGGTGTTAAAATTTAATTTCTCGAAAACTGCCGATTCAAAAAAATTCATTTAAATTTTAGAACAAAGTACAATACATGGGAATTTGTTTGATACATGTTTCATGTTTCTTTCATCCCTAGTTATAATGTGGAGCAACCCGAATAGCAAAATTCTGCGCTGACAGTGTTAAAATTTAATTTCTCGAAAACTGCTGATTCAAAAAAATTCATTTGAATTTTAGAACAAAGTACAATACATGGAATTTGTTTGATACATGTTTCATGTGTCTTTCATCCCTAGTTATAATGTGGAGCAACCGAATAGCAAAATTCTGCATCGCTCGCTGAAGGGTCGAAGTTTCAATGCTTTCAATAACAGTCTGAATTGCAGTTTTCAGGTCATCGATACTTTTGGGGTTTCTAGCATAAACTTTGACTTTGACAAAACCTCACAAAAATGAATCGCAGGGGTTCAAGTCCGGAGAAAAGGGAGCCCAATTAATTCAAATGTTGTTCGATTTTGGATACCCTAAAGCAGAGGCGTAGCTAGACCCGACTTTCGGGGGGGGGGGTTACTTCTTTTATATATATATATATATATATATATATATATATATATATATATATATATATATATATATGCAATTTTTTTAGTATTAAAAAAAATAAGAGGGAGGTGAATCTTACATACTTTGGAATGGGGTGCTCCAATTCCGATACTTGTGTCAAACAAAACAAAAAATAAGATTTTTTTTTCTTTTAATGTTATGGAAAATTCAACTTTTTTTTCTTTTCCCTCCATTTAATTTAAAGTGAAATTTTCTAGCAACGTCTTGTCGAAACCAGTCTATCCAAATCAGGGGGAAATCAAATATCTGATGAGCGTGTTCCGTTCATTTCAGTGTGACTGCTTAATTTAGAGGCTAACACACATCTACAAAAGCTGATATCCCTGAAAGCTAATAGATACTTCCATTTCCGCCTGTAAACTGGATGTTTGACTTTCAAGCAATACAAGACTTTTTCTTGAAAAAGATATGCTTAAAGTTTCTTTTACTGTCAAAATCATTCCTTAAACTCGCAATAAAGCACTTAATAATGTAATCTTCTTTACTAATAATAAAGCAGAAAGTCTCTCTGTCCGGAGGATGTCTGTAGGATGTCTGTAGGATATCTGTAGGATGTCTGTGACGCGCATAGCGCCTAAACCGTTCGGCCGATTTTCATGAAATTTGGCACAAAGTTAGTATGTAGCATGGGGATGTGCACCTCGAAGCGACTTTTCGAAAATTCGATGTGGTTTTTTTTTATTCAAATTTTAAGAAAAGAAAAAAAACTATCATAAATTACGAAATTTTCATAACGTGGAATCGTACCATGGGCGCAAGCCAATGGGTGAGATACGAAATTATCATAACGTGGAACTGTAACGTCGGTACAAGCCAATTGTCGAGAAAATTCACCATACATCATTTGTAAATATGCAGGTGAACCAAAAGACCTTTAATTTTTCTATTACGGGCGAAGCCGTGCGGGTGCCACTAGTTACTAATAATAAAGCTGAAAGTCTCTCTGTCCGGAGGATGTCTGGATGTCTGTAGGATGTTTGGATGTCTGTGACGCGCATAGCGCCTAAACCGTTCGGCCGATTTTCATGAAATTTGGCACAAAGTTAGTATGTAGCATGGGGGTGTGCACCTCGAAGCGATTTTTCGAAAATTCAATGTGGTTCTTTTTTTATTCCAATTTTGAGAAAAAGCTATCATAAATTACGAAATTATCATAACGTGGAACCGTAACATGGACACAAGCCAATTGGCGAGATACGAAATTATCATAACGTGGAACTGTAACGTCGGTACAAGCCAATTGGCGAGAAAATTCACCATACATTATTTGTAAATATACAGGCGAACCAAAACACCTTTATTTTTTCTATTACGGGCGAAGCCGTGCGGGTGCCACTAGTTATTACTAATAATAAAGCTCAAAGTCTCTCTGTCAAGATGTCTGGATGTCTGTGACGCGCATAGCACCTAGACCGTTCGGCCGATTTTCATGAAATTTGGCACGAAGTTAGTTTGTAGCATGGGGGTGTGCACCTCGAAGCGATTTTTCGAAAATTCGATGTGGTTCTTTTTCTATTCCACTTTTAAGAACAAAAAAATCATAAGATGGACGAGTAAATTACGAAATTATCATAACGTGGAACCGTAACATGGGCACAAGCCAATTGGCGAGATACGAAATTATCATAACGTGGAACCGTAACATGGGTACAAGCCAATTGGCGAGAAAATTCACCATACATTATTTCTAAATATACAGGCGAACCAAAAGACCTTTTAATTTTTCTATTACGGGCAAAGCCGTGCGGGTACCACTAGTAATAGAATAAATACCTAGCAAAACTAATAAAGAGGAATTTTAATCAAAAGCCCATATTGTCTTTAGTATCGATTTCAAATTTTCTCTCTCACTATCATATTTCAAATTTCTATAAAAATTTTCTTAAAGCCCCCGTATCTCAAAAACTCTTTATCTCGATTGTTTTCTTTAATGTGAAATTTGAATTATACAGATTCGACTGTATGCAATATTCCCATTGCGCGGCTCATAAAATTAAACATATTTAACAATTTGCAGAATCTATGACAAAGAAAGGCTGCATATACGTGGATTTAACAAATCAATCCCATTTCTAAAGCAAAGTGTCAAATTTCACTCAATTATCAAAAAATTGTCGCAGCAGAGGGCTTATGCTTGAGGGTCACACATGGAGCAGATTTTCAATGGCATTGGGGGGGGGGGTGTTAGCGAAGTGAATTTTTGACCTTTTTAACTCAGAAAAAAGTCGTTTTGATTTTTTTCTTCCTTTTTTTTTCTTTCTCTTCTCTCTTCTTTCTCTCTCTCTCTTTTTTTGAGACTAACGTTTCGGTGTGGGGGGGGGGGGTTGTCCCCAACCCCCCCCCCCCTTAGCTACGCCCCTGCCCTAAATCCACAATATGCCCATTTAAGTGCATTTTAAGCAGATCAATCACTTCATTCGTACGATGAGGTGGTGCGCCGTCTTACATGAACCACGTGCTTTCGAAATTCAGGTCGCTTTGAATTGCTGCAATGAACTGATTTCCCAAAATTTCCACATACCATTCAGAAGTGAGTCTGTTGATTGATTGTAAGCTTAAACTCAGTCGCAAACTTTCTTTGAGTCACAATTGTGCTGTTGTTGTTCGAATAAGACGTTCGAACCATGAACAAGCTTTCAAAAACGCTTACATCTCGACATTTTCACTGAAAAATAAACTATAACAGCCAACTCAATGAGTCTGCGCAAAAAAATCCGCCAAAGCACTGGATCTAACCGCCACGTTTGGACTTGACACGCCAAACAGTTTTCGAGCAATTGAGATTTCTTTTCAACGCGTTAATTACTGGTCACCTTGTATATATGTAGCAAAGGGATTTAAGTGAACCTTTCAACGTTTCGAGTAAAACGCGTTTGAAGTTCCATTCCTAGGTAAGCTTTCATTGAAAACTTATTCTAGGTCATGTAGTATACTAGCAACTAACAGTGCTACTAGTACCGTCTTTTGCCCCAAAACAGAGGAGAGGATCTCCTACCACTTGCACGGGTTATCTCCAAATTTTTAATCTTGGCACTAAAACCCTTTGCTTCTTATTGTATTATATGTAATAGAGGTGGAGTATTACATTTATCATGCAAAATGATCAGGGCCCGACTAACTAAAAGTGAGGCCCTAGGCCTACAATAGTTTGGAGGCCCCCTGAAGACTCTCTAGCGGAATGCAGTGGTTGATTTACAGGCTTGGCGCCCGTCAGATTGAATTTTTGGGTGATCTCTTTCTCCATCACAGAACTATGTAAATCATTAATCATGTGCACAATTATGAGGGTGCCCTTTCGGGACCCTCATAATTGTGACATGGTAAATTCGCTACTGGCAGAATTAATAAAAGTTCTCCTTTATATAAGAAAGTTTTTTCTCCAATTAACAAATTATTATTTTAAAAATAGCTGTATTTTTCGTATATTTGTAATGCTATGCATAATTCTCTTAATTCTTAGAAATGAAGTAATTTGGGGCCCCTTAGGAAGATGGGGCCCCAGGTCATGGCTTAGTCGGCCTGTGTGATAATCAGGTCCTGAAAATTATACGGATTTCCCCACATGAGAAATCGGAATAAGCCAAAAATTGGATTGGTTCGAAAGACAGCCAAAAAGATATCAAACTCAACTCAAGGACTGATACAAGGGAGGGGCGATCGCCACGGCCTGGCCCTACCCCGGCAATTTTTTGTGAATTGAGGTCCTAAAAACGAATCTTTGATATGACGTTAAGGAAAGAAACCGGGTTCGAATCTCCCTCGTAGAAACTTTTTGGAATTGAAGTTTCAAAAAGGCAATTTTTGACGATCTTTGGTCATGTTAGGAGAAGGTGTTTAGAGGCTTCCCCCCCCCCCCCGGGAATTTTTCAGAACTTAAGTCTTAAAGACGCGATTGTCGACATCTCAGGCTGTGTTGGAAGAAAAAATATGTTCAGTGACTTTCCTCTGGTAATTTTTGAAATTTTTTTACAAAATGCGCAATTTCCGAAAACTTTTGATGAGGTTAAGGGGGGGGGGGAGGATTCAAAACATTCCCCCGGAAATATTACGAAATTGAATTCTTGTAACGCAGTTTTAGAATACCGCTATCAACGGAAAAGTAAAGAAATAAGTTCGGGGACCTCTTAGGACAAATCTCTATATTTTAGTTGTTTTAAATACAGATGATGTGCCCTTCCCCCTGCAGCAGTCGTCCATCAAATACTTAGTGAGAGATCAGGTAAAAAACAAACGCCCCCTCCTTGAAGAATTTCTGGAGCCCCGTCCTTGGCTCAACTTTTAGTACTAATGGGAATGAAGGACTTGGCAACTAGGAAAATAATTTAAGGTCGCTCAACCGAAAATCAATGATTTTCTAAAATGAGTTTAAATCTCGGTTTTGCCCTTCAGAAGTTAATTCAACTTCCTTTGTGCGAAGTCGGTTTGTTACTTCCTCACAGAATACACATAGTACTACAAATATTTTTCATTTATGAAATACACCGCCAACTCAGTCATTCCATCCGAGGACTGCAGTTTCTTGCTTATTAGCATTCATCAGCCCTTAATAGGAATTGACTGAGCTGGAGCTTGAAAACCTCTTATAGAAGCCAAGAGTGCCAAACAAACTGGTAGCTAATATAGAATTAGCACTGAGCAGACGAGTGACCGATGCAATGGTTTGGTTCAACTCGAAGATTGAAGGCCAAGGCTTGGTATTTTCAGTAAGTTACCGAAAGGCAAGGTATGGTCAGTACTAGTTCTATATTAGCTGCCAGTTTGTTTGGCACTCTTGGCTTCCTTAAGAGGTTTTTCAGCTCCAGCTCAGTCAATTCCTATTCCGGGTTGATGAATGCTAATAAGCAAGAAACTGCAGTCCTCGGATGGAATGACTGAGCTGGCGGTGTATTTCATGTAATTCTGCCTTAGCCCTGGCTATAGGGCGGTAATTTACTGATAATCTTTAATGTATGTTGTTTATGTTCTGTTAAATTTTGTTGTAAAATGCATTAAATACTGTAGCGTTATTTAGAAAATTTCATGTGTGCCAAGATTTAGACAGTACAATGTATAACAAAGTCAAAAAAAAAAAAAAAAAAAAAAAAAAACGATCATTTCGGTAACACACGATGGGTTGATGCCTATGCATTTGTCTTCGTTTAGAAGCTGTTGACTGACCCCTTTTAGTGTTATAAGTGAGTAGCTTACAGGAGGTAAAGGTCCATAATTTGTATATTTAAGGAGAATATTCTGCAATAATTCTAGCGTGTGATTACGATAATGCTGTGCTATTTAATGCGCATGTCTCGTAAAAACGATTGTCTCTCTCTCTTTCTCGCTCTCTCTCTCTCTCTGTGTATCTTTTTTTTTTTTATATGACACAAAAAGAAACTCCCAATGCACCACATAGTATCACATAGGGCCCGAAGGTAAGAGGCACAACAGTACAAAATACACAAAATAAAATAAGCACAACATACAAACAATTAACAACGAATAGAGAAGAAAAAAAAAACACACACACACACACACACACACATACAAAAAGGTCAGACAACTGAATAAATAAAACGTTTAAAAAGAGAAAAAGTCTCGACGCTCTGAACCAGAGCAGAAGGAACAGGAGGCCAAGAAACGGACAACTTCCTCAGCTCCCGCATAAGAATTCTGTGTATCTTTGAGAACTGTTTTTTTTTAACACAACAATTTTATTTCGACTAGTGATACCCGCACGGCTTTGCCCGTAGTTTAAAATGAAAAGGTCATTTGGTTCACCTGTATATTTATAAATAATGGATGACGAATTTCTCACCAATTTGCTATGTTCATTTGCTCGCCAATGTTACGGTTCCACGTTATGATAATTTCGTAATTTACTCTTCCACGTTGTGATAATTTGCTCGGTAAAATGTTCTTAAAATTGGAATAGAAAAAGAACAAAGTCGAATTTCGAAAAATCGTTTCGGTGTGCACACCCCCATGCTACAAACTAACTTTGTGTCATGAAAATTGGCAGAACGGTCTAGGAGCTATGCGCGTCACAGAGATCCAGACAGACAGAGATCCTGATATCCAGACCGACTTTCAGCTTTATTATTATTACAGAAAACAGAGAGACCCACATCTGTCCACATCTGGAATTTCTATTTAATTGCTTTTCTCAATCCCAAACTGAACGTCGTATGTTAATCCAGTTTAAATCCCAATTCAATATACGAGGCATGTTTTTAAAGTAAGTACCGTTTTGATATAAAAAAAGAACGAGTACAGATAGAGCAAAGAAATTAATTGCACAAAAATCTACCATCCTTACGCTATTTTTTGACATTGCTCCCGTGATTTTCCAAACATTTGTCATAGCGTGGTACAGGTTTTTGTATACCTATTCAAAGAAAATTGGCGCCTGTGTAGTCAGCCATGGGATAACATGTTCTCTGAGCTCATTATTGCTGTTGTGCCACAGACCACCTACAAAAGACTTTAGATGCCGAAACAAATGAAAGATGTTGCGAGCGAGGTGAGGGCAGACCAGAGGATGTTCAAAAACGCCCCAGCCAAAGCCCTGTAAGAGTCCTCATGGTTGACTAAACGGGCGGTAACTTTTTACGAATAGGTATACAAAAACCTGCACCACGCTATGACAAATGCTTGGAAAATCACGGGAGCAATGTCGAAAAATAGCGTAAGGATGGTAGATTTTTGTGCAATTAATTTCTTTGCTCTATCTGTACTCGTTCTTTTTTTATATCAAAACGGTACTTACTTTAAAAACATGCCTCGTACTTTAAAATATTTAAAAATCGAGTTGTCTACGTGTTTAGGTTTCATGAAAGAGCCATAAAAGGTGTTAAAAGTAAAAAATCTTGACCTGATTCGCCGTGTCACCCGTATGCCACAGAGCGTTCCTCATCATCTGTCCCGGTCCTGTTGCAGACGTGACCAACTTCAACTGGATTCCTGGTTCTGCCACGGCTCTGAAGGGCGTTGCTTGCCAGTAAGTTTGGGTCTTTTTCTTCCACATCACAGTATAGAAATTGGAATTGTCTTGGTAACTGAAATGGAATGAATTGCAAGGATAATGTATATGTTGCCGTTAAAGTATGAAATCCGTTATTTTATAGAATACTTAGTTTGTGGAATAACTCATCGTATCCGTTAAATTGTAAACCCCTCTCTTATTTCATGGTTTAACTAGTTATTTCATAGAATAACGATCTGCAGCCTGTGAACGTGTAAAACTCTCTTGTATTTCATGGTTTAACTAGTTATTTTACAGAACAACGTGTAAAACCCAGTGTGTCAACAAAAAATGTTTTTATTTCAGAAATAATGTTCTTTGTAATTCTAGGTGTCATTTTAGTAATCTTTGTTGTAACAAATGATTTTATGGTACGTTTCCATAAATACCATTTATACGCTGCATAAATTAGATAAATTGCTTTTTTTTTTTCGTTTTAATTCTCTATCATTAGTTTATTTATAGAATACCTAGTTTTTTTCATTTTAGATGAATTGTTTATTTTACACTTTAACTGTCTCTCATTAGTTAATTTATAGAATACCTAGTTATTTCATAGAATAACTAGGTATTCTATAAAATAACTGCATTATATTCTTTAACAGTAACATATACATTGACAAATCGAACATTGTTCTGCACTACTTTGCTACGACAATCACATACGTACTTTCAATGCGTACCATACCGAGATCCCAAGCGAGAAAGATGTATCTCAATGTTTTCTTGAAACATTTGTTTTTCCTTTGAGAACCATTTACTAGACGTGCTCGGTAGTTATAAATCTGCCGTGAAATAAATATTGTTAGGGATCCGGCGCGACTTCCAACTTTCTAGAAAGGACGACACAGTTCATGGGAAAAACACAGGAGATTTATTTACACTATGTACAGGAAAGATCGTCAACAACTGCTAAATTAATCATCAGCAATTAAGGAAATATCAATCGACACCGTAAACTCAACGGTTACACACGCACTTAAATCCAAATACGAAAAACAACACAGCAAAATCCCTCGCAATAAACAGAGCTAATACACTCTCAGTACAACTTCTCAATCGAGACTGACTTTTTATGCCGCGGAGGCCATTTATAAATCCTTGAAAAGTTTCCATAATATTCCATTGAGAAGTTTCGATAACATTCTACAAATATCTCGTACTTTCTTTTTATTCATTCACAAATTTTATCAATGAAAAAAATAGGGGAACCGTATACTTCAGTCTAATGTCAGGGAGTTGTATATTCATTACAAGAAACTATTTACAGGTTACGTTACTACAATAATTTTAGATGAAAGATAATGGAATAAACGCCCAAATTTAGCTAGATTACGACAAATTAATCACAAAAATAATTACTATTTACAGAATTTGTAACATTATTTACGAAGCTGCTCTCTGTTTCAAAGTTCACTCTTTTTGCCTGACTTAGGAGAGTAATGTGCAGTAGCGATTGGCATAATCGAGTTCTTATAATCGAATCACTCGATTATTCAAGATCATTCGAGAACTCGATTCTCAAAAGGTTCTCAATTTTCAGATCTCGAGAAATCGATTGTCGGATTTCGAGTTCTCGATTATCGTATCTCGAGTTTTCAAATATCGTATCTCGAGTTCTCGATTGCCACATCTCAAGTTTTCAATTATCATAGCTCGAGTTCTCAATTATCATAGCTCGAGTTTTCAATTATCACAGCTTGAGTTCTCGCCCATCACATCGAGAGATCTTGATTCAAAATAATCGAGAAGTCTAACGCTCGAGATCTCGATTTCGAAAGATCTCAATTTCAAAAGATCTCAATTTCAAAAGATCTCAATTTCAAAAGATCTCGATTATCAATCGCTTTAGTTCTCGATCTCGAGAGACCTCGAGTGTCAATCACTCGATTATCAGAAGTACTCCGTTACCGAGACCTCGATTATCAAAAGGTCTCGATTTTGCTCATCACTAATGTGCAGTCTAGAGTCACTAGTTGTAGAAATACAAATACAAATATACAAATACAAATACAAATGTGACGACCAGCAACAGGCACTGGGCCCAGCTAGGCTGGTCCTAGTCAATTAATTAGTCCCCAATGAAGATCAATGGCCCTCTTAAAGCTATCCACTCCCTTGCTCATTACCACCTCTTCCGGTAAGCTATTCCAAGTGCCCACGACCCTGCTAAAGTAGTAGTTTTTCCTGATTTCCAAGTTAGCCTGAGATTTAAATAGCTTAAAACAATGACCCCTTGTCCTGCTTTCCCCGCAAAAATTTAATCCATTTACATCTTTCATTTTGATAAATTTAAATAACTGAATCATGTCCCCTCTGACTCTCCTTTGCTCCAGGCTATACATGTTAAGCCTATTAAGTCTGGTATCATAATCTAAATCTGAGAGTCCCCTTACTAATTTAGTTACCCTTCTTTGAACCCTTTCCAATACAAAAATATCTTTCTTCAGATAAGGCGACCAAAACTGAACAGCATACTCCAAATGAGGTCTTACTAAACTCCTATATAAAGGCAGAAGAACTTTCTTAGATTTGTTTGAAATAGATCTATTGATGAACCCAAGCATTTTGTTGGCTTTGTTACTAGCAATACTGCACTGTTGACTAAACTTGAAGTCCTGATTTATAAAGACACCCAGATCCATAACATTTTCTGCCTGATTTATGACTGAACCCTGTAAACGATATCTCATACGCTTATTTCCATGACCTAAGTGTAGCACTTGACATTTCCCTACATTAACTGCCATACCCCATTTATCTGCCCACTTAGTAATATGATCTAAATCCTCTTGCAGCTGTTTTACTTGTTCTTCATTTTCGACAATCCCCATAACTTTTACATCGTCAGCAAAACAATTCATGCTTCCAGAAATATTATCATTGATGTCATTCATAAATATAATAAACAAAAGAGGCCCTAAAACTGATCCCTGAGGAACCCCACTTAAAACATCACTCCAATTAGAATGATTTCCTCTCACAACTACTCTTTGCTTCCTACCAGTAAGCCAATTTCTAACCCAAAGTAAAGTTTTTCCTCCTATTCCAATGTCAGCTAACTTGCTGAGAAGAGCAACATGCGGTACCTTGTCAAAAGCTTTTTGAAAATCAATATAAACAACATCCACACATTTTTTGTTATCTAAAGCTGAGGTAACCTTGTCGTAGAAATGCAATAAATTAGTAGTACAGGATTTACCTTTCCTGAAACCATACTGCAAACTAGTCAACAGACTATTAGTCTCTAAGAACATCATGATCTTAATTTTGATCAAAGTTTCGAAAATCTTACAAATCACCGAAGTCAAACTTACAGGTCTATAATTCCCAGCAATACCTTTAGACCCCTTCTTGAAGAGTGGCATTATGTTAGCCAGCTTCCAGTCCTCTGGCACCGTCCCCGAGTTATAAGAAGCATTGAAAATATTCAAAATAACATCCACTAATTCCTCTGCACATTCAACTAAAATTTTTGGATAAATATTATCTGGTCCCGGAGCTTTAGTTGCTTTAATCTTTTTCAAATGAAATAAAACCTCCTCCCTGGAAAATACAAAATCCTCAAGCTGTATAATAGCTTGTGTCTTGTTAGTGTCAACTGTTGAGATACAGTTATCGTTAAACACACTGGAAAAAAAGTTATTTAGAACATTTGCAATATCCCTATCGTTTTGGATTAAATTTCCATGCTCATCAACCAAAGGCCCAATTTGACTGTTTCGAGCTTTCCCAGAATTAGCGTAAGCAAAAAACCTCTTAGGGTTCCCATCAATGTCATCTGCCAGCCTTTGCTCCAATTCCCTTTTCTGAATCCGTACCAAATACTTAAAATTTCGCCTTGCCTTACCATACTGGAGCCTTTCCGCACTCTGACCAGTTTCTTTAAACTTACGAAAAGTGGCTTGCTTATAATTAAGAGCTTCTTTAGTCTCCCTGGAGAACCACATGGGCCAAATTTTGGTACTAACACCTTTTCTCCTAAATGGAACATAGTCCCCAATGGTTTTAGCAAGTTTATCCTTAAATTCCGTCCACTGCTGATCTACGTCGCTATTTTCCAACCCTGACGAAAAAACCTCTTTCAAGCTCTGCCTAAGTGCAACAAAATCGGTGTTTCTGAAATTGGGCACAAACCTAAAATTATCATCTTTGCACACTTCAAATTTAACCAGGAACCTAATGCTGTTATGATCACTATCTCCAATATGCTCCCCTACACTCAACCCCTGAACAAAACTACCTATGTCACAAAAAACTAGATCCAAAATGGCCTCCTCTCGAGTTCCCTGAGTTACAACTTGATCTAAGAAACAGTCACCAATTACTTTTAAAAATTCCTCTTCTTTGCCATTACCAGGATAAAAATTATTCCAATCAATACCCGGAAAATTGAAATCCCCCATTATGATAACGGATCCCTTACTGGACATGTCACTAATAATACGGTACATCTGTTCATCTTGTCCCTGGTTTGAATTAGGTGGCCTATAAATGTTTCCAAAGCGTAGCTTTATGCCCTTACTGCTCATCAACTCCAGCCAAACCATATCAATATCAGTAGGCTTATCATTTATGACCAATTCATTGCAAATAAAATTGTCTCTAACATAAAATAAAACCCCACCACCTCTTTTACCTACTCTATCCTGTCTGAATAAATTATACCCAGCAATATGTAATAACTCTGCATCAGATTCGGTAGCCCATGTCTCTGTAATTCCGATAACATCCAACTTCTCATCCATAACTATGCTTTTCAATTCATCCATCTTGTTCCTAATACTGCGAGCATTGGTATAGAAAACTTTAAGCATGCCTAAGTTGCTTTTATTTAACACCCTGAAATTTCCTAAATTACAATTGTTAACATTACTACTCTTGTTTGTCACTTTATTTCCATTTCTAGCAATACCCAAAAACATATCATTCTCTCGATACCTGGTGCTTGAACCATGCCCCCCATTCCAACTTAGTTTTTTGACTCCAAAGCCCTTAAAATTAATCCACTAACCATTTTGACCCCTGTAGAGCTCAGATGCAGGCCATCCCTAGCAATCCAATCCCGTTTACAATGACTCCATACATCAATGAACTTGATACTGCGCTTTTCGCAAATTGACTTCAGTAGCAAGTTCATACACCTCGCACGTTGATTTAGCCAGCTCCTATGCACTCCATACCTGGGAAGCAAACCAACCACTTGGACATTTGTCGAAAAGCTGGTTGCTTTATCCAACAGGGATTCCCATTCCCTAGAAAACTCCTCATTTTTACTGTGGCCTACATCATTTGTTCCCACCCACAAAGTAACCATGTCCTCCTTATTCAATACTCCCTTCTTTTCAGCAACCATATTAACGTCTTTTACCCGAGCCCCTGGTAAACAACACCTAGCCACCTTACGCTTTACTCTCCCAACTGTGTTACCCACCTCCCTTACCATAGAGTCCCCCAAAATTACACCCTTAGTTTCCCAATCTAACTCCTCATTTGAAACTTCCCCCTGAATCTCTGGAACATTTATACCCTCTACAACTGGCTTACACCCTAATGCTAACTGGGCTTCCAAAACTAGCATCTTAAGTCTTAAGTCTGAGAGTTCAGCACATTTAGTGCAAATATAATCCTCTTCAAAAACAGACTCATTTTCCCCCTTATACAGGCAGAACATATGACATAGATCACAAGAGATCCACCTGTCCCCCTTCCCACTCTTTACCTCTTTCATAATGCATATAACACCCATTTCTACTCAGTGAATATGTTCCAAAAGGCAAAACAGTAAGATAAAAATGCAAAAAAACACAGAATAAATACTAAAAACAGCAGTAAATAAACAGAGTTGCTACACCCAATAAAGCACACAAGATCAAAAACCAGGAGATCACCACATGTTAGGCTTAGCTCCAAAAAATGCAAAAACACTTCAAGAATACAATAACAGCAAAAATGAGCCCCCAAAACACAATAAAACTAAATTACATGATAAAGTGAAGTAAAAAAACCTAAAACTAGACAGTAATAATGAAAAATTATAGTAAAAAAAACACTTATCAAATTAGCAGCAAAAAACACTCCCTGCATCACAGGCGCCCTCTAGTGGCCGACTAGAGGAAAATAGAAATACTAGTCCTCACCTGAACACGAAGCCGACATAATCATCATCAATTTCGGTATCGACGAAAAAAGTTCCTTCAAAATCAACTCCTCCAAAAGCATGAAAACCTGAAAAAAGAATATATATAATTTTAATTTAAAACTCACATTTTTAGAAAATTTAATACCAGATACTTCCATAAACTGAACCAACTGCCTTCATTCTAAGTGCAGATTTGAAACATATAAAGTAAAACACCAGTAGTGCAACTTCAAACGCACTAGTAAGTGGCCACAGTGAAGTACATTTTTTAACTGTAGGTTTACAATAGGGGCACGTTTACGAGGATTTTTTTTCAATGAATTTTCTAATTTTTATGTTTTAACCCAGGAAATTTTAAACATTGTGGTTGCATGAAGCAGTTAATGGAGTCAAAATTCGTATATTCAGTTGATGCGCAGCTTGTGTTTTTAACCGTAAAAAAAACCCGTAAAATTTAACCGCCCGAACGCGGGGCAAGTTTACGCATAGTAAAAATCCTAGCAAGGAGTAAGTGTATGAAATATTTAACCAAATTTAAATGTTTTGTTTATCTTAAAACACTTTAATAATTCGAAAATTACACACAATAAATTAAAGAACTTTTTATAGGCATGAAGACAACGCTATATGATTGTAAGCTATAGGATACGAATCTGTTACTTAATTAGAAATGAATGGTGATTTTCAAAACTAAATAACATAAAAATGTTAAAGGTTTGAAACAGTACTAAGCGAAAAAAGCTTCCGGGCCCCGTTTTGAAGTAAGACAGAGTAATAAGACACAGTAAGAACGTGTGTAAATGTCCCCCGCTAAAAATGCGTAAACGTGCCCCGTCAGCAAATTTGGATTTATTTTCAACGTGGAACAAAATTTCATAATTTTTCTGTCCATACACTTCTCGTAAAAGGATAAAATTCTGCTAATTTTTATATATTTATTTGTTCTTAACTGTGCATAATTTATTCACAACTAGCTGTACCCGACGCGCGTTGCTACGCCAACAAAAAAATGCATCATTATACTGATTTTCATGACAATCGGTTGAACGGGGCAGAAGTTGCTACTCTGCAGTGCCACCTGGTGGCGAGTGGCTTCAATGAGCATATTATGCACCTTCTCCGTGGAAAAATACATATATATATAGCAATTTTCATAATAATCGGTCCAGGTATCAAGTGAAGCCGTGACTATACTCAAATTTTGTACTCACGCAGTTTGCAAGATCAATCCATCGCTAAAAATATCAAATAGAAAAAGTTTTAAATCCCCCGTTGCATGAAAAGCCATAAAACAATAAAGAAAGAATTTATTTGTTCAAAGTGAAGAAAAATGGCAACAGCTAACTTCTTATCAATGAGATCTTTCACGCGAATTAATTTCTGCAGCCGATCATTTTATTCGTATTTATCCAACGGATTGTGACTTAAATTGGAATAAAAAAGGAACTATCGATCGGATTTTTTTCGAACTGATCTTTAAACATTCCCAGTACCAAAAATAACAAACGGTGAAAGTTTCAGCCAAATCTGCCGGGTAGATTTTGAGTTCATGGATGACATACAGACAAACATTCATTTTTATATATATAGATAAGCTTTAAAACGTTCAACACAAAATTTACTAAGCTTGGTAGAAAATAGATTTTTCTATCCTCATGCTAATCCGAAGCTCGACTGATGCTCAAAAACTTGTGAAAATATTTGCTAGTGAGCAGCATCAATCTGGTATGACTGTTGGATCTCCAGGTTATAACTCGTTTCGGAAAAAAAAAGGGGACTGCGTAAACGTGTCCAACGCATAAACGTGAGCTGTTCAACCCTATTAATTGCCACTCTTGAAATTCAATGAGCGTTTTATAGCCCAACGCTTTCTAAATCTTCCCAATTTCTAAAGGTGCCAGAATTTCAATTTGTTCAATTTTTATCCATTTTTTCCCAAACGTCAAATTTGATCCAGCAGTGGCTACTCTAAAATCTGAAAATTTCAGTAGTGGCTATCTAACATTCTCCCACCCGAAGAATGTACATCACTTGCTATAAATTCAAAAAAAACTGATGAATAAATGGATTCGATATGATAGTTACATTAAATACCAACAAAAAATCACATTATTATTGTTCATATCTTTCCTCAAAGTACAAAAGTAAATTTGAAGTGGACACTGCTGGTGTTCTACCTTACTTGTCGCAAATGTTCAAAACTAGTGGCACCCACACGGCTTTGCCCGTAGTATAAAATTAAAAGGTCTTCTGGCGGTTCGCCTGTATATTTACAAATAATGTATGGTGAATTGTCTCGCCAATTGGCTTGTGCCCGTGTTACGATTCCACTTTATGATAATTTCGTAATTTACTCGTCCACCTTATGATAATTTTGCTCGGGAAAAGTTCTTAAAATTGGAATAGAAAAAGAACCACATCGAATTTTCAAAAAAATCTCTTCAAGGTGCACACCCCCATGCTACAAACTAACTTTGTGCCAAATTTCATGAAAAACGGCCGAACAGTCTAGGCGCTATGCGCGTCACAGAGATCCGAACAGAGAGACTTTCAGCTTTTATTAGTAACTAGTGGTACCCGCACGGCTTTGCCCGTAATAGAAAAATTAAAAGGTCGTTTAGTTCGCCTGTAAATTTACAAATAATGTATGGGGAATTCTCTCGCCAATTGGCTTGTGCCCATGTTACGGTTCCACGTTATGATAATTTCGTAATTTACTCGTCCACCCTATGATAGTTTTGTTCTTAAAATTGGAATAGAAAAAGAACCACATCGAATTTTCGAAAAATCGCTTCGAGGTGCACACCCCCATGCTACAAATTAACTTGGTGCCAAATTTCATGAAAATCGGCCGAACCGTCTAGGCGCTATGCGCGTCACAGAAATCCAGACATCCTACAGGCATTCAGACATCCTCCGGACAGAGAGACTTTCAGCTTTATAGTAAAGAAGAAGATGCTCATTACGAAACTGAATTGCAACTAGCTCTTGAAGGAAACGGTAACAGCATCTTACCACCTAACATTGGAATCTTTACTAATAATAAAGCTGAAAGTCTCTCTGTTCGGATCTCTGTCTGTCTGTCAGGATCTCTGTGACGCGCATAGCGCCTAGACCGTTCGGCCGATTTTCATGAAATTTGACACATAGTTTGTAGCATGAGGGTGTGCACGTCGAAGCGATTTTTTGAAAATTCGATGTGGTTCTTTTTCTATTCCAATTTTAAGAACATTTTCCCGCGTAAAATTATCATAAGATGGACGAGTAAATTACGAAACGTGGAACCGTAACATGGGCACAAGCCAATTGGCGAGAAAATTCACCATGCATTATTTGTAAATATACAGGCGAACCAAAAGACCTTTTGATTTTCTACTACGGGCAAAGCCGTGCGGGTGCCACTAGTAGTGAATATAATAGGAACAGCATAATTCAATTATTTGCACACAATCTTTTTACACTCCACGAAAAGCAGCACATTCTTTGCGGTTCATTGGTTATTTAAAACATGCCGATATTTTCCACCTTTTTTAATACTTGTAGAAACACTGCTTAAAATAACAGTTTCTGTAGTAAATTTGAAAATGCACATAAAATACAATATTATTTTCTCGATTGTTACCAAGCATAGAAGATAGATTTTGTCAATGATTTCAATTAATAATAATAAAAAAAAAATCATGTATGTAATGTTGCTCTATGTAAAAATGAAATTTACTCACCAACAGCTAAACCTGGGTCACTGTTCATAGTTTGGACGATTTCAGCACCCTGAAAACATTAAAAAAAAATATTTTTTGTCCATACCAGGCACGTTTTGGGACTTTTATATATCGTCACCTCAGAGCAACAGTAAGACATCTAATCCCAGGAATAACAGTACGATATCAAAGCAACAGTAGGATATCATCCTACTGCTGCTTTGAAGTGACGACATGTAGTTTTTTTTTTTTTTTTTTGTCGTTTTTTTTCCCCAAATGGCATGAGTAACGTTTAAACATTTCATAAACGTCTTAAAATAGTTGTCACAACGCTGACAACCATTTAGAAACGTTCATGAAACGATATACTACCTGAGATGACTTAGAAGACAGATGAGGGAGAGGGATTACACATTTAATAAACCAGGTATAGTTTCGAAGAAAATGTATTCAATAATATTTAAAGCATTCCTGTTAATGCTAAGTTTTTACACTTATTTCATTGAGCTGATAAAGAGAAATCCATTTCAAGTATCCATTGGAAATGCAACATTGAGAAAGGAAAATTTGAAGAACAGGGGGCGTTCTGCCGTGAGAGGACAGTAAAATTAGGCCAAAAAGTGGCCAAACCCAAACATCCAAAAAAAAAAAGTTGAAACCTGTTGCAAATTACTTTTTTCCCTTCCAGCAAGAAGGGGGGCATCGGGTTTTGGGAGAACGGGGGGGGGGGGGGTGCGAAATAATCCTTTTTTTAAATAAAAATAATTTTTATTACTTAAATTAAATACTCAAAAGTCGCAGAAATCACACTCTATAATAGTAAAATAATAAACTCTCATAGAAAAAATGCTAATTTACCGGGGTGCACGGGCGGGGGGGGGGGGGGTGCATGGCGCAGATTGCGTCATTGGAATTTTGAAGGTAGTTTTTTCCTTTTTTCAAGGGGTATTTCTTTCTTTTTTGAGGGCTTTTATTCTGGATGGGTACTCCGTCACACTTCAGGGGTGCACCATCGCTTTGGGGGGGGGGGGGCATGAATTTCTATTGTAAAATCAACGATTGCAGTGAAGTTCATGAAAAAATTTCACTGATTTAAAACTTTTTCGAAGTACAAAATGCCTCACAATGATATAGTAATGACAGAAGGATAATTCTAAAAGATCTAAGCGAGCTCAGTAACCAATTTAGTTGTGACTGGAGTTATTGAACTGTTTAGAGCGCTGGGGTGATATCTAAAACAAAATCCCTGTGCAGCATAGAACTAGTTCAAATTGACTGCAGTTTACCTCCTTCTTCTTAATTAATTTACTTCAATTTTTATTTAATCTTTTGCCATTACCGTAAGGGGGGGGGGGATAAACCGAAATCGCCAACAGTGAGACGGGCAATGCTGCAATTCTGCATCCTCCAAGTCGGTGGGGGTTCTCGTTTGCAAACACCTAGCCGCCTCTCTTTTACGCAGCCTGTTATGTGAATTATGCTAAATATGCGAACATATACTTGCAACACTATCTGAAACTTTCGAGTAACACCTAGCCGCCTCTCTTTTACGCAGCCTGTTATGTGAATTATGCTAAATATGCGAACATATACTTGCAACACTATCTGAAACTTTCGAGTAACACCTAGCCGCCTCTCTTTTACGCAGCCTGTTATGTGAATTATGCTAAATATGCGAACATATACTTGCAACACTATCTGAAACTTTCGAGTAACACCTAGCCGCCTCTCTTTTACGCAGCCTGTTATGTGAATTATGCTAAATATGCGAACATATACTTGCAACACTATCTGAAACTTTCGAGTACATTATGCAATTTTTAAAAAAATGATAAATATGTCACATCAGCTACCCAACGATCCAACGCAGTGAGAAATTTAGGTGGTCCAGAACCTGTAGTGATTCAACGATGGAAGAAGTCTTGATGAGAGCAATGAGCAATACAACAGTAGAATGCTAAATACTACTCTTCCCTCTCTACGGGGTATTGACTCAAGTTGGTAGTGGTGTTGCTCGCCGATACTGGTCGGTCGCTGATAATAAGGTGAAATGCGATGAGGGGTAGTAACATAAAAGGATATGGAAAGGCAAAAAAATTAGTGGCATTTCTTTGTAAAGGAGGTATGCAATTATGTCTCTAGCTTCTGTTACGAGAGTAGTTACTATCTGTAGAGATGTGTAAGCCCAAACCATCTTTTACACCGAATAGTACAGTAAAAAAGATGGAACAACAAATTGCTAAAAACTTCTAGCACGAGTTGTGCGCTGATCCTCCATCAGTATTCGATGAATCTGGTTTCAGAAGTAAAGAAAACCTGTATGGTTAAGTGTTATTATCTGAAGCAAAAAGATCCATCCACGCCACCATCACAAAATAAACAGTTGGTGTCATATATGTTATAGATGGAAGATACCTTCTCGATCATGTTTTTTTTTTTTTTTGGTAATGATCTGCAAACCTTAAGGAAATATGCCAGCAATGCAGTGTATATGTCAATTGTAAGTATGGGAAAGCTAGTGGGTCATTTTTGATGGGTACAAAGAAGGAGAAAGCACCACAGAAATATCTGCGTCCTATTACAACAGCAAGCCTTCCGCTCTAGAAGACTTTCTTCGCCTCATATCTTGCGCTTTCTCTCAGGGGTTCATTGGAAAAATGAATATTTGATAAGTCTGAAAGTGGACTAAAGGGCTCAACTATATGCGCAAATTGTGTCAGACATAGCTGCAACAATGACGATTTTGCCGAGAATCTAGATTCCAAAAAAGATCTTGATAACGAAAACTTTTTGTTACGAGCTTAGGAGAAATCATTTGAAAACTCCAGTTCTGTTGGAGCTTTTATCTCAATCTGATGACATGATTGAGGCATGCATGTAATGCAAACTAAAAATTTTGCTTTTAAGTACTGCAAAAAAGCAATATTGTAAAAGGGGAGAAAACCAGTTCAGCATAATTTTTCTGACCATTTAATCAAATGTGCCATCAGAGGGGGGGGGGGGGGAATCTTTAAGTATATTATTTCGTTTTGGGAGGTGAGCTACTGTTCTTGTGGGGTGAACAGTCCTGATTTAATGCATTACATGAAATAATACTTCTACTTGAAATGGAAAGAAGGGGGGGGAGGGATTGGGGCATTATTTTTTTTTTCGGGGCGGGGCTGCTGTAGCTTTGGAAGGAGAGGCACCATCGCACTTGAGGATGGACACACTTGATTACTAACTTTAACTTTGCATAAAATAATATTTCCACTTGAAATGTATGGAGGGGGAACAGGTGTACTGCTTCGTTTTACGGAAATAGGGGGGTTCTAGGTGGGCTGTGTCATCCCTCTTGGGGGTAAACGCCTTTATTTTCATGCTTTTAAATTTAGTATGACATAATATTCCGTCTTAAAATTTATTCGAAAAATTCCGATAAAATGCTCAAAACAGCAATTTTTAGATGCCCCCCATTCCGAAACCCGACACACAATGGGGTGGGACTTTTTACCTGTTCCTATTGGGAGGGTAATAAACAATTTGCACTAGGTTTAGCTTTTTTTTTTTTTGGATGTTTGGGTCCGACCCCTATTTTTACTGTACTATAACTGCCATGGCAAGCATGAGCTCATACAAAGAAGGGCGGAAAAGATGAAGATACATAGCATAGATGTAGTATAGTATTAGCTAAATATACAGCAAGCAACCTGTTCCATGGGCAGCCGAGCCCTTCCAACAGACGGGAAAGCTACCGAAAAGCGCATGCGCGCAAACGACTTTTTGTCATAGCCTGATAGGATGCAAACAGCGTTGCAACGTCGTAGGCTACGCTTTTTCCAGTTTACATCCACTGAACTCAATAGAACTCTGGAAGGATTACACCCCGCCGCCGCTCGTGGATGAAATGAAGGCCAGCAACCCCCCCCCCCCCCTAGAGGAAACGCCCCTACCCCACCCCAGCGGACACTCTTAACCATGGAGTCCTACGGAATTTTGCTCGACTTTAAATGCGGGCAGAACGTTTATTTTAATCTTTTCGAAAGTTACAAACGCAATAAGTGATTGAAAATTCTTCATTTTCTGAGCTACCAGGATTGATTTTTTTCTGTTGCCAACGAATTATTTTAAATTCTTTACAAAACGTAGCTCAATCTTGAAGATATTTTTGTCGCCAAGTTTTGTTTCTTCGTTTGCCGCGTCGCGAAGAGCGAAATTAAGTTTCGTTTTTCTTTTTTTGTTGAAAATGGACTATGAAAAACAATATTCTGTAACCTGTTACGACATAACGTATCGACTAAATATTTTTTAATGACATAACGGATGTACTTTTTTTTAATGACATAGGTATAACATGCTTTTCATATACGAATAAAAGTTGATTTTTTTAAATAAAATTGGTATTATCACGCATTTCGATTTATATATATTTTGATATATTTTTATCACGCATTTTGCAAATGATTTTCTAATAATTTTAATTATATTTTCTTACATTAATATTTGGGATAAATTAATAGTTTAGTTATTAAAATTAATTTATGATTTTAAACTAATAAAAAATAATTAATAATAAAACAATAAAAACATATTTTTAATAATATCAATTATTTTTTTTTTTAATTTTGAGAATTATTTGAAGCAGAATTTAAAGGGATTGATTTCATTTCTTAAAAGCAATATGATCTTCAGTTTAAGATTTAAAAAAAACCTATAATTTTCATAGAAAACAAATTAAAAAATTAAAATTTAAATCAAATTTTAAAAAATTTGAATTAAATATACAATTTAAATCTGCGCATTTGTATATTTTCATTTTTAGCTTACTTTCCCAATAAAAGTCAGAGAAAGAAGAAAATATCATCAAAGGCTTTCTGCAACTTAAAAAATACATTGCGAAAAACAAAAAAAAAAAAAAAGTCAAAAATAAATAAAATGGATAAATTAATATCGAAAAATTAAAAATTTCAAAGTAGGGTATTGAGATGGGGGAAAATGTCTGTCTGTTCTGTCCCCCCCTATTACTTTTGAATAAACGGTCCAATTTGAACATTTTTTTTTTTTGATCGAAAGAGGCCACCTCATTCCCACATTTTATTTTTTATTTGAACAATTTTTCGTTCAGTTTTGAACAGTTCAAAAAAAAAAAAAACTTCAAGGCAAATATAAATTTTGAACTTAGAGGCAACTTAGCTTCAATAAAACTTTGTAAGAAAGAGCTTTTGATGAGAAATAGATAATGTGTTTTGATTTGAACAATTTTCCGTTCTATTTTCAAACAGCTGTAAAACAAATTTTTCTTGAAAAAATAAAAACCTAAAAAAAAAAAAAAAAGTTGGTGAGTGTTTCAGGGGGAATTAACTTTGCATAATTTTGGGAATTAACTTTGCATATATTTTCTTGTCATACGTGAAATGCTTCATGTTCTATTGTTAATATGATAACTACTTAAAACACACACATGAGTTATGAATTTTGATTTAAATCCACCTCAAGATGAAATCACCCAATTAAAAGTCCAAACTATCAAAGTGGTTACCACTTACGTTTACCGGGGAAAAAAACGTAAATCAATAATCCATTAAACAGCAATCATTATCTGTTTTTTTTTTAATACATGGGTATGAAATAAAATTTAGTTTAAACTATTTATTAACAAAAGCTTCAAACAATTCAACGTGTTTCTTCCGAAAACTTAGCAGGAAAAAATATCTACAAATCAAAATGATTCTCATACTCACAGAGTAGCGGATTATAGAAGAGTGGGGGGGGGGAGCAGACCCCCCCCCCCCAAAAAAAAATAGGATAAATTAATTCATTTATTATTTTTAATTGACTTCTGTATAACATAATTTTTTTTTTTTGCTTAAAAAGATCTTTGATGGAATCAATAATTTTTTAAAAAAATATGTAGACGTTCTTAAAACAGCTGTTTCCATCAAGAAGCTATTTTCAAAATAATAGATTTCTTTTTCAGCTCATAAAAATGCAAAATAAAAGAACTCACATGGTAGTTTCTTTGTAAAACAATTATATTAATAGAAACAGCAGGTAGTTTCAAAATGTCACCTCAACTGCATCATGGCTTTAAAAACAAATCTATAACTGCTTTGAAATTCGCAAAAAAATAGTTTTTGCAGACCCGGATCTGAAAATTTTGGGCCCTCCCGCAAAAAAATCAGCAATGCCCATAATAGCCTACGGGATTGCTCACCTCCCCCTTAATAATGAAAAGAGTGATTGTTGTATATTTTTAACTGCTTTAAAATTTCTACCTCCTAGATAGTTATGTGGGCTTTTTACACCCGATTTTATGCACTATGTAACAGGTGTCTTTAATGTACCTTGTATCTTTAATGCACCTTGTAACAGGAGAATGGCCCTTTAAATGGGATGTAGAACATGCATAATTTCAGGGGTTCCGGGGGTTTCTCCCCCGGGAAAATTTTTGAAAAAGAGATATAAAAATCTGTATTATGAGGCCTTATATGATGGTAATTGAGACTACAAATATGAAGAAAAATAGGCAAGCAAAACGTTTTAAAAGTTATGCACACAATAATAATTGAGTTCACAAAAACGCGAGAATCGTCTTTTTGCATTTTTTAGGCAGGAAGGAGCTGAATTAGGCGCAGCATGGTAATCAGACACTTGCCTAATCGGAAACTAGGGGCTCGACCCTTGAGGAGTCCCGAAATTGGCGTACTGTAAGTTTTATAAGAGTTTTTGGGGGAGGAGGGGAAGTCTACCAAGCTGACCGAGCACCTGCCTTGGTCCTGGACGGCTCTGAATTGAATTGGGAAAGAGAGCAGGAAGACCTAATAAGTGTCGAAATTTATGTATGCTTTGCAGCTAATGAGAACTAATTGCTTATTCTGCATTTCTTCAAATTTTCACTCGTTTAATATAGTTACCCAGTTAAGACTTTAAAAAAACCTTTCTTCTGTTTTACGTTGCAAAACGATTCGGGGGAGGGGTCCGCCCCCCCTCCCCGTCCCTGTGGATACGTCCCTAGTCTGCAGGTACGTAGATCCAGGTCAGAGTTTCTGAATTCTTCAATAAAACTTATGTATTATGATGTTATGATTTTCCTAATTACATGACATTTTACAGCTAAAAAATAAATTAATTTATAA
This sequence comes from Uloborus diversus, assembly GCF_026930045.1. Taxonomy (NCBI): domain Eukaryota; kingdom Metazoa; phylum Arthropoda; class Arachnida; order Araneae; family Uloboridae; genus Uloborus; species Uloborus diversus. Next base: position 162,879,759 of record NC_072736.1, read on the forward strand.
AAACTCAAATGAGGTATGGGTCTATTTAATAGCCTTGCCTTCGTGTTATAATCAGTATGACAATGTTCCTAATTAAAACCGTTCATTTTATAATATCTCAGTGATGTTATATTGGGTTTAGTATTTAATTCATTTCAGGGGTGCCCATCCCCCCCCCCAAGTTCAATGGCACAATTCCCCACCCCCCATTTTTCTCAATCCTCTTTCCATTTTTTAAAATTTTTCATTTGTTTTTGCTCTTTTTTTATTGAATTTATTTTTTAAATTTATTTAATTTATTTAATTTTAATTGCTATTGTGATTATTTTATCAGAAAAGTTCTGTGCTACGCCAATGACATACATACACACACACACTAAATAAATAAATGAAATAAATTATAAACAGAATGAAATAAAATAAAAAATTTAAAATAAAAATTAATCAATAAATTTAAGTTTAAAAAAATTAATCATTAAAAATTAATCAAATTCAAAAAAATAAATAAAAACATTAAAACAATCCCCCCCCCCCAAAATAAAACTTTTGATTGCGCAACATGCGCCATTATCCCCTCCTGTGGGCACACCCTCGCTTGAAATGTTAAAGATGTTTTACGTCCACATTCAAAGCATATTGGTGTATAATATTTATTTACCTAAAAGTAGACGAAAAGGCTCTAAGTGATCCTAAAAGAAACATTTAAAAATAAAGTTATGAAAACTTTGTTATGAAACACTGTATGCGGGGGGGGGGGGGGGGGGGTGCGCTATTTAATTTCCAGACCCCTCCAAAAGTTTTTTCTGTATCCGCCCCTGTCACAGATGGACCGTTTTCTCTGAGGTTTTAACATTTTGATGCTTGTATAAGAGCAGTTATATGCACTACAAGTTGGCATTGATTGTTATAAAAAAAAAAGCATTCGATTTAAAATCCAACACTGGAACCACATTGAACAATGCAACAATGAACAACAAAGGAGCCCTCGCCAAACGGCATCTTTGCCAAATATCTGCCAAACTAGGGATAAAGTAGCCACGCTAGAAGCTGGAACCACACCCGAAACCCTCTCCATGAAGGCGGCGAACGGCTTCCCCCGGCTAAGGGGAAGTGAGCTATCCAGAAATTCTAGTTCAGATCAGTGTTTACATCAAGTTTCGCGCGTTCAATAGCGGCAAGTGGCTGTCACTCCGGAGTTGTGCATCTAGGTGTACTACATCTATGGTACATACTCCCTGATTGGCATTTCGGGGAAAAAAATGCTTTATTTTCATTCTCGGACTTTCCTAAAATCTAATTTGAAATTTACCGAAATTAGGGACTATGGTAGGGGGGGGGGGAGTAATCGAAGACTTGACAGTAATGCTCAAGTGGAAGTATTTAGGCTGGTATTCTTGTAGCATGAAACGTTTTAAAAAGCGTTAGCAGTCGCAAAAGGACTAAGGAGTTTTGGAACAGTTACTAAGAACAAAAAAAAAAAAAAAAAAAACCACACAAGTCCGCAGCATATAGAAAAGGTTAGAAGAAATTTTCATGCAACATTGAATGGGCAACGATTAACAATAATGCAGATATGTACACTCACATGTATAAAGTAGTGATATTATTACCTGATTATAAATGACCCAGTGAGGATCAATTTGTGAATCTCCTTCTGGGTCAAGAACGACCGTCTGATAAGCTCTGAAATCCGTGGCGTAGACCATCCGATTATCCGGGCAAACGTCCTCTGGGTCAGGCACGCCATCACCATCAAAATCCGTCCGGCAGGCGTCACCCACACCCGTATCTAAGAGAAAGAGTCAATTCTGCTGCAATCATATCGATTTAAAATGCAGGATACGGCCACCCCCTCCCCTCAAAAATCCTGTTTACTCATCAATAACTTCGAAATAAAATTCTTATTTTGAGGGAAATTGTACATAATAGTTGCTTGTTGAACGAGAATTCAAATGTGTTCGAGAAATTGAGTTAAGTTCTGTGCGATAGAACTCTGTCCGATTAAAGGATAAGTAATAGTATTGTAGAGCAGGTCTTCAGACCTGACATGCCTGATTTTTACTCATGAATAAACCTAGGGTTGCTGTTTATCGAGAAATATCAGCGATATTTTTTATGTAAAACATTTTTTTGTATTAACTTCGCAGGAAAAACGTAAAATGTGGGAAATTAAAAAAAAAAAAAAAAAATACAATCCGGGTTAAATTAACATTATTAGTATGCGGAAAAACTGGGACCCGATGAAAAGAACGTGAAATGCGAGAAAAACGTAGATTGGGGGAACATAAAATCGAGATTTCACTGCATATCTAAATGACATATTTGGCTCTAGATCATCTAAATCGACCTTATGCAGAATATAAAGATTATATTACCTGCTCTCCGCAATTAAAAAAAAAAAGATGTATATTTTAAAAGAACTAAATATTTTCACTTAAGTCTGAAAGCTGCATAAACTTATGTTTGTTATAAATTCAAACTCACTGTTAGTATCCTTTTGGTCAGGATTATACACTAAGGGACAGTTATCATCACTATCAATCCAATTGTCATTGTCTTTGTCGTTGTCACATACATCACCTAAATGGAAATGCCATTAATAATCAATCAGTTATTGCACAAACATGACTTGGGGTTTTTGCAATCAAGAAAAGAGAAATTTTTGATTTGATATAAGCATTACCTTTTCCGTCGCCATCAGTATCCAACTGATCACTGTTTGGTATATCTGGGCAATTATCTACGTTGTTTTGAATGCCATCAAAGTCACTAAACAGAAAATTGTGCACACGCTCTTTAAAAAATAATTCATATTTGAATATTATACAGATTTAAGGATAAAAAAGTATAGCTAATATAACATTGTATAACCCATTAAAATACTCGTTACACTAATGATAAAAGTGTTTATTCAGTTAGTATTTGAAAAACCTCTAAGACGTACTATACGGTACCACTTTTAAAGGTTTTATTCAGTTTTTATGGAATAATTATGCTTGTTAAATTACAAGAATATCAACAGCTGTTTCTTCATCCTTAAATTCAAAATTTTAATGTCTAATTATGAAGATTCAAATTTTAGTTGTAACAACTTTCAAAAATTTGAAAAAATTTTAAATGCTCATGTATTTTTAAGACTTTTTTTTTCACTAGAGTTTGTTTCTGGTTTTTCCTGAATTTTTTCATGAATCGCATGAAGCTTGATCTAGCTCTAAATCTCTTCATAATGTGCTTTTTTTTTTTCAATTTGAAATCAAAGCTGTTTCTTTTCATTAAAAATTTACTACTCGACTAATTTTTTTAATTATTATTTTATACTACTTAGTACTGATCTACGCTAATATTCGTGCTCATTGCCCAGATAAATTTAAAAACAGTGTAATGAAAAATTGTTTAGAAGAAAACATCTACTGGAGTAAACAATGAGAAGAGGTAAAGCTTGACCAAGAAGGCGTATGACCTTGAAGCGAAATAACATTTGTATCATTTGTAATAGGTAGAATCTGTCAGAAAGCACCGAATAGTAAGAGGCGTGGTCTTGCTAATCCTATCTATTCCAAAATAATGACAAACAACCTATTACAAATGATACAAATGAGGTTTGTGCTTCAAGGTCATCCGCTTTCTTTTCGTGGTCAAGCTATACTTGCGGACTGAACCTTTTTGTTTCGATATGAACGGTTCCAATGATGTCTTTTGCACTTTTAAAATTTAAATATATTTTACAGGGGGACAATTTTGGCTATCATTTATAAAAAGTTAGCAGTACTTTTGATCCTAAGAAAATAGATTTCAAGTTTTAACGAATATTTTATTGAATATTAGAGTATCGATTGCAGTTTATTTAAGTTATTCCGTTAGTTTCTTACTATATGCAAGTTTCTATAATGTGTTTAATGTATTTTCACTTACTTGTCCAAATTATTGTCACAAGCATCACCAACTAAATCTCTATCCAAATCCGTCTAAAAACAGTAAAAAAAAAAGTTTTTAAAATTTCCATAATAAATAAAAAATACTATATACAGGTAGTTATCAAAATAATGGAAACACTTGGGAAAAATTTTTTGGGAATCGCTATTCTGCCGTTGTGCCCTTCTAACTTTAATCGCTCACACTGGTGACTCTATATGGTGGTTGAGTTCTATGGTCACTTTTGCTGCTATTCGCTTTTTAGACATTACAATCCACTTCAATACTCATCAGTTTATTTCACTGAGCTTCTCTTTCCGCCCACTATTTTGCTTTGCCGAGTTTGTCTTACCGCGCTGTATGTATGGTGTCCATGACTTTAGATACTGTACTTTTAGATGCGCCAAAACATTGAAATGTTTCAGTTACACTTGCTTCAGCTAGACGCGCTTCAACAATTTGGCCTCTTTAAAAATGTGAGAGGTCCGACATTTCACGTGCTTGAAAAAAATCCGAGACTTCCAGAACTTCCGTTAAACCACCAAATAGTACCAGAATATGTACATTGTTATTTATAAAAAAAAACCATATATCTAATTTTATTCTTTATTACTTACAAAGCGCATTCAAAATTGTCATTTTTATTCTCAGGTGTTTCCATTATTTTGATAACTACCTGTATATATATATATATATATATATATATATATATATATATATATATATATATATATATATATTTGATTGAAAAAAATGGAAAAAGTAGATAAGGAAATGAATATTTCTATTGTGTTTACGAATATAGTGCAAACCAAAATGCAATTTGCTTGTTCTTAAAATTAAATCAAAAGCTTGGTAGATGTTACTACAATGGTGAGTACTCCTGAAGCCAGAGAGAGTCGCGTTTTGGGTTCTCCATACCACACCACGCTTACAAAGTACTAAATTGATAAATTCATCATTAATTTAATTCAACACACAATTCTGAAGTGAAATAAGAGTAAAATATACAGTGGCCGCCGCTTATATGAATCACGTTTGTTCTAACCAGTTTTGATTCCACAAAGCGGATGATTCAATAAAGCGGCTAGTTCAGTAAAGTTGGATTATGTTCTGCTTTTGACGATTTGATTCATTAAAAAGTGGCTGATTCATTTAACCACTTACTCAATTAATTGGCGTCCACTGTACAATGATTTAAAACAGAGTGAAGCCAAGGAAGTTAGAGGGAGGTGAAGCTTTGTTACTCTCTGAATTTTTAGCGCTCAAGCAGGGGCGTCTCGATGGGAGGTCATTGTGACCTCTCAAAAATTTCTTTATTCAGCAAATTTTGTCTGACGATTCGGATTCGTAGTTCTGTTTGGCAAAATTATCATCATTCGCTAAATTTGGAGTTCCATTCGGCAAATTGAGTATTTCTGCCTTTCCGAAAATTTAAGTTCGGGTGCCCTTGCGCTTAAGTTATGCGGTAAATTTAAAAGCTAGATTCGGCGGCACTAACGGAGTGAAAATGACTCTTTGGCTGCGAACTTGTTGCATAAAAAATTATGCTTTTTACCTTTACATTAGAGGTTAAAATAATATACAGGGTGTTCCGTTTTAACCTTCAAGACCTTTATTTTCGCAACCGTTAGTCCTAGATGTACTATGCTTTCAATTGCAAAAATGTTCAAAATCTGATGCAGAGTTAAGCTATTGAAAGTTTGAAGTGAAAGTAAAAATGAGTCAAAAAATACAAAATTTAACTTTTTATACTGGCCCCAGGTTCCCTAACTTATATTTAGGGAAATAATCTCCATTGAAAAATAATTCCAACACAAAAAGTTTGAAATTAGTACGACCGATATTCACTGAGATATGAAACGCAGCGTTTGGTGACTTACACTACTTTTCATTCGCCGTCAATAACACCTTTTGGGGGAAAATATAGCTGTTAACAAGTGTTTAAAATTATATGTGTGCATAGAGTTTGTTTTTCAAATTGTTCGAGGTTTTGTAGTGTGTTTTAGAGCATCATTGCATAACATTTGCATTTATTTTTGAATAGCAATGACAAATATAAATATCTTTTTTTTTTTTTTTTTTTTTTTACTTTACTTTAACGACATGTCATTCTTCTGATAGGGCGATAAGTTCCAATCTCATCTTCAGTATGGTCCCTTGAAACTTTGAACTGGAATATCTCCTTGAGTTTTGGTCGCACAAATGTCAAGCTTTTTGTGTCAGTAAGAGTTTTTCAATGGAGATTATTTCTCTAAATATTAGTTAAGGGTCCTAGGGCCCGTATAAAAAAATAAATTTTGTATTTTTTGACTCATTTTCACTTTTTTCTATATCTAATGAAAAGAAGAAAGTATTGGATTCGTGCAAATTTTCGAATTTCGAAGGGTTCAAACGTTTTGAGGTGTGCTGAGTCCATTTCGACTATTTTTGGAAAATGTCTGTCTGTCTGTGTGTGTGTGTATGAGTCCGTGTGTGTGTCACGTCTGTGTGTGACCAGTTTTTTGTGGCCGCTCTACAGCAAAAATTACCGCATGAAATCGAACGAAATTTGGTACACATATGTGCCCCTATGTGAACTTGTGTCCATTGGTTTTTGGCGCGAATTCCTCCAGGGAGGGTGGAGCAATGGGACGTTTTTTGAGTTACGCGTGCTTGCTATTCCGGCAACTCAAACGGGGGTTGAGCTATAGAACGTTTTCTGCCGTCAATTGTGACTGCTGTATATATATCTCAAGAAATAACGAACGGAATGAAAGAAAAATTTATCGTCAAGTAGCCCTTAGTGGGTATAAAAGCTGATTTTATTTTGGTGTCAACAGCTAAAAAGGGGGGTAGCGCAATTGCCCGTTCTTTTTTTCCATTGTGAATGCCCTATCTCAAAAAGTAATGCTACGTTCTGGTTGAAATTTGGAATATATGTGAATCCATATGTAAACAGGCTTTGGTTCAATTTTGACGCCAATCGCTCTAAGAGGTGTTGATTTTTGAGCAATCACGATTGCTTATTGTTCTCACTTGACCGTTCTTGACGTTGTGGTTCCTTTTTCAGCTTGGATCAGCGGCTCTGCAGCACACCACCGCCCACCGGCCTCTGCAGGCGGCGCGGCGGCTGTCCCCCGGTCGTGAGCTATCCGCTTTTCCTGGTCGGAGGCGTCCATTTCCGGTACGCACACGCCTACGTGCATACACACAGGTATGCACACACACAAGCCTACACATGCACGCGCGCCTACGCACACACAACTATACACACGTAACCACCCAGGAGGAGGGGCAAGCTTGGGGGGCAGGAGCCGTTTCTAGAAACAATAACTCCAATGAATAGGATCCTGTCGCAACTCGTGATTGCGAAATACATAATTTGAATTCAAAATGTCAGAATTCAAATTAAGTATTTTTTTTTTTTTTGGGCGAATAAAAATAGCTTTATTAATGCAACAATGAGAAAGATAAATCGTAATAGATCGTCGTAGTATTTCTCGTGATTTTAATTGTATGGAAATGATCGGAAATATTATCTCAATGATTTAAAATTTTTAACTGTTGCCATCTTATGTTTGTTAACAAATAAAATATTTGTAATTCATTCAAGCAAGGCTTTTAAAATAACTTGCAATTTTCGCTCTTTGCTTTGCTTTTACAATAATTCAGACATTGGGATGGTCGTCAAGTTTTTGCATGTGTAATTTTGTTTTTGTTGGGAATATTGCTTCCTCGTCAAGCATGGAGAGGGATCAGAAAAAAAAAAGAAAAAGAAAAATATAAAAGAAAGTTTCGTGATGGCCACAACATACTAGTTATTTTTGCTTACTTTCAACATCTTAACTCTGCATCTGATTTTGAACATTTTTGCAATTGGAAGTATACATATAGCACTAACGGTTGGGAAAATAAAGGTCTTGCAGGTTAAAGCAGAACACCCTATATATTACAAGAGTAAGTATCTTTACGCCCTTAAATGTTTTACTGAAGCTATTTTATTCTTTTTCCTTTCATTAACTTATATTTTGACTATGTAAGTCAATACTTTGGTAAAAATCGAATAACTGAACAGCAACAAAAAACGTCATTAAAGTGCAATCAAGAAGTCTTACTTGACTAGGATTAGCTACGAATGGACAGTTGTCACACACATCCCCCAGTCCATCACCATCACTGTCTCGCTGGTCAGGATTCGTCACTCGTGGGCAGTTGTCGTCTGGATCACCAAAACCTAAGAAAGAAAAATGAACAACAAATTAAAGCTAAAGATAGCTATTGTTTGGCTACGGATAGGTGGCGGATGAACTGGAAGCAGAAACGGAGCACTTCATTTTGTAATCAGTAGGATCAGCCATAACGAGTCTATAGTAAAAACAATTTACTGCTCACTTCTTTTGCATTGAAAAAGGAGTTCTTTGCAACGCCGAAACACGTGTCTGCAGTAATCAGCAATTTTGTGCCAATTAAACCGTTGCTATATCTTATTTTACTTCCTTTAGGTTCAACCGGGGTATAAAGAGAAAGGTCCTAAACTTTAATTCGCTTCTTATTGAACTTGTGACTCCTTGTTTGAAGTCTGAACAATTGGTTTCGTATGCAATTTCAATTTCGATACTCGCACACTTTTTATTATTATTATCTTATCTTTTAAATACTCATCGCCCCCCCCCCCCCTGTCGCCCCTCAAGGATTTGTTGCGCACTTGAGGAGCCAAATTGCTCCTTTGAGGGCGGTAGCCCCTATTTTCAAAATTTAAAAAGTATTTTTTTCTGAAAGAGCATGCTTAACAACATAGAATCTGACCATTTTTTAATTAATTTCTCTAAGTTTAATATTTAGAAAAAAAAAAAAAAACTTAAATCGGTGCTCTTTCTTCGTTTAACGCTCTTGCCGATGACATCACAAATGATGAAATGCCATCCAGTGTTGCCATTCACAGTCCAAAATATTTAATTCGCATCTTTACTCACGTGTATTGGCAACGATATGGTTGGTAGCAAGCGTAGAGCGCAATTGTAATTCGCTGCTTGATTATCATAATGTAGAAATGCGGTAGAAAGATGCGCCATAGTGCATCATTTGTGACGTCATAAAGACCACACCTTGTTTGAAGAATCGGACATTTTAAAAAATTAATTAAAAAAAACTGTTGGGAAAATGATAGTATTTTCTGAGTCCATGTTATTATTTTTTTTTGCTTATTCTATTAATTTCAGTGACAAAAAGTACTACTTTTGACTGAAGGAAACAACCCCATTATCGCGTTTGGTGATTGTTCTCTGCGAGCGATTATTAGCTGCACACACACACACACACACACACACACAAGTGAATTGTTTATTAAATAAAATATTATTTACGGAAAATTTGACGAAACACGAAACTTTGCTGTGGTAACCCTAGCTCCGCAACAATGAGAAATCCGATCCAAAATGGCTAAACTTAAACTGATGCGTCGGCCCATCTATATAGCGGCTCTAGTATAACCGAAGGAAAGGTACAATCTTACTACTATTATATATGCGAAAGTTTGTCTGTATGGATGTATGGATGTATGGATGTTTGTTACTCTTTCACGCAAAAACTACTGAATGGATTTTGATGAAACTTTACAATAATATAGCTTATGCATCAGAATAACACATAGGGTAGTTTTCGTCCCATTATGGGGGCAAAACCCCCTTAGGGAGGCAATGAAACACAATTTTCGTATAAATTCTGTAATATGGGGATGAAAAAATACTTGCACATATTAACATTATATGTCCATCGAAAGCTCTGATTTTTCTGCTGAAGATGGCACCTGTTCGAAATTTCTAAGTAGAATAAAAAACGAGTTATGAGCTTTTTAGTTCCATGTTCGAAGGCTTTCCTTAACTCAATACAATATTTAGTGTATCATCTCAACTCCCTGTCGATAACGACTATTGTTGTATTGTTGACTATCTTTGCTTTTCGTGACTGCTCAAGTCTTTTCTCAAGTCAAATCTTGAAGTAAGATTTTTGCACAAGATTGGCAAATAATACATGGATTTGGCTGATTTTTTTCCATTTTAATGCAACTTTGAGGCAGTTAATGTTTTTTTTTTTATTTATTTGTATTGACTGGGTATTTAATCGATCAGCTGGAATCTAGCCAAACTTTTTTTGTGGAATCATTTCAATAGCTAAGGCATTTAGTATTTTTTTCAACTGTCGCTGTTTTTGAAACTAAAGACTGCGCAATACTGTTTCTCGGTTTTCACCATGTTACCAAATATCGCCATTTCTTTAATATTTCTTTCTTTAAATTTGTTAACACGTAAAACTATTCGCCAACTAATTCGCAAATTCATAAACAGCGCAAAAACTTCCATCACTTTGTCTTTGCACACAATTTCAAACAATTGCCAAATTTTTACTGTTTATTGGAAACATTTCGGGTAGCATCATTGTTGACCCTATTTTGGGACGATTTCTACGGTAAGAAGTTACACATAATACAATAATTTAGATTGCCGGTGTAGCGCTGGATATTATGTATTTGATGGAGATCGGGATTATAAGGGAACTGTTTCACTTTATTTAAGAATAGTTGACCTCACTCGAATTGGATTTTTTGGGAATTACCCAAACTGACTTCTTTACGACTCCTGAACGTTTTCGTGATTTATTTTTTGTGATTTTTGGGTTTCTTCTCAGTTTTGCCGACATTTCATTTACTCCCTTTCCCCCTAATTTTCAGTTTTAATCATACCTTTTAATACATTTAAGGGGGCAGGCCATTTGAAATGTCGGCGAAACTAGAGTCAAACAATGTTTTGGTAACTATTTGACCTCTGCCAGTAATGACCATTAACTTGAATCAATTGAAAGAAAACCTACTTCAACGTGAGCGAAGCCGCGGGCAAAAGCTAGTAATACATAATTTTATTTTACGATCATACAGTCTAGAAAAACGTTTCATGCATTTAGTTATTCTCTACAAATTTACACCAGGCTTCTTAATCGGCAAAACACAGACATTTGAAACTTTCAATTCACTTCTCTTAACTATTATTTAATAACTAGCTTTTACCCGCGGCTTCGCTCACGTTTATGAAGTTTTTTTGAGCAATCACGATTGCTTATTGCTTTCATTTGACTGTTTTTGGCGTGCTATCATTTTTCCCACCAACACCCTCTGGCAGCACCACCCGTCGCGTCGGCCGGCCTCACGATGCTGCTCCTCTAGCGAAAACCGTCTCCAGGTTGCGTCCATATCCTACACACACACGCATACATACACGCACCAACACACACGCACACACAAGCACATACACAAACACCACCATACACACACAAACGCATACACACACGCATGCATACAGACACCTACACATACACACAACTGCCCACACATTCATGCCTGCACACAGACACAAACACATATGCTTACACACACATACACATACCCCGCCCCCACGCACACAAACACTCATACACACAACTACCCACACACTCATGACTGCACACAGACACAAACACACATGCCTACACACATACACATACCCCCCCCCACCCCCACACACACACATACAAACACACACTCGTGATAGCGAAAAACATAATTTGAATTCAAGATGACAAAATTCAAATTAATTTTTTTTTTCAATCGATTCAAGTTAATGGTCAACACAGGGAGAGGTCAAATAGTTACCAAAAAAAATGGTTTCTCCCTAGTTTCGCCGACACCTTAAATGGCCTCCCCTCTTTAACATATCAAAAGATATGATGAAAACTGGAAATCAAGGGGGGGGGGATGAACTGTCGGCGAAAATGATAAGACACCCAAAAAATCACTCAACATAAATCAGGAAAACGTTCAGGAGTTGTAAAGAAATTAGTTTGGGTAATTCTCAAAAATTCCAATTCGAGTGAGGTCAACAATTAATTCTCAAGTAAAGTCAACCATTTCCCTTATAATCCCCATCCCTGTCAAATGCTATCCAGCGCCACACCTGCTATCTAAATTATTGTATAGCTTCTTACCGGAGAAATCGTCCAAACATTCCTGATTAAAATACCAAAATAGTTTAGAGTAAAAATACCATTAAAATCAGAGTAAGCACAACAAATGAGGACAATAGTACAAAAAACTTCTCATTTCGGAAAGAGAAACATTCCCTAAAGTTTCTATTAGAATGGTGATATCAGCGTTTTCAAATAACATCTCCCTCTGAAGATTTCCTTCATGATTAATTCCAAAAATCTTCATCAGTACAGGTCCGATAATATAAAAAACAAATTTTTAAAAAAAGAAAGAAAGAAAGAACAATACTCTCTATTGTCGCTATTAAAGTAGGGATATTAATTCCACAAAAACCTAATCAACACCATTAATCCTTAAAAACACACACAAAAAAAGAAAAAAGAAAATTAAAAGTTTCATTAAAATTTTAAAGAATTCGCCAATGCGCTAACGTAGTCGCCTGGTGAGTCTGGAGATATAAAACGAATTTGGATTAATTTACATTTTAATAGCAGTTTTAATGTTATTTGAGCGTGTTGTTTCACTAATGTGGTGGATTAATTTTAACTGCAATACCCTATACATAGGATTTAATGATATTTTTAGCAAAATTAGTTTGGCGAAGTTTTTTCATTTTACTGCAAATTTTGTAATGGCTGTAGCGCCAAGATTTTTGAACACTCGTCCCGACCGCTTTATCATTTTTTCACCGCGTTTTTAGCTTCAAAAACAGCGACAATTGAAAAAATTGCCCCATGCCATAGCTAGTGAAATGATTCCGCAAAAAAAGTTTGGCGAGATTCCTGCTGGTCGATCAAGCACCTAGTCAACACAAATAAAAAAAAAAAAAAAATAAAAAAAAAACATTAATTGCCTCAAAGTTGCGTAAAACTGAAAATAATCAGCCAAATCCGTGTATTATTTCCCTATCTTGTGCAAAAAATCTTACTACAAAATTTAACTTGAGAAAAGCCTTGAGTCAGACGAAAAGCAAAAATAATCAACAATACAACAATTGTCACTTTTGACAGGGAGTTGAGATGATACACTAAATACTATATTGTGTTGAGGAAAGCCTTCGAACATGGAACTAAAAAGCTCATAACTCGTTTTTTATTCAACTTAGAAATTTGGAACAGGTGTCATCTTCAGCAGAAAAATCAGAGCTTTCGATGGACATATAATATTAATATGTGCAATTATTTTTCATCCTCATATTAGAGAATTTATACGAAAATTGGGTTTCATCGCCCCCCTAGGGGGGTTTTGCCCCCCATAACGGGGTAAAAACTACCCTATGTGTTATTCTGCTGCATAAACTATATTAATGTAAAGTTTCATCAAAATCCATTCAGTAGTTTTTGTGTGAAAGAGTAACAAACATCCATACATCCATACAGACAAACTTCCGCATACAGTGGCTCCCAAAAGTCTTCGTACACCTACCACTTTCAACGAAATAGGCCCCAATCCATTGGTTAGAATTAATATTTCGGAATACGTATTTAATTATACGATCTATGATAAATTTTTAACAAAACTACATAAAAAGTTTTAAAAAAATTTTAAAACTTAATTTTTTAAAAATCAAAAACCAAAAAGTGCCGGAGATTTTATTTCACAAAAGTCTTCGTACACTTCATAAAATGCCTATATATTATTGAATAATCTAACTTTTGATTAAGTTATTTAATAGTCGAATATCATACAGTATTCATAACCCCTTTTAAACGTCTGGGAATAGATTTCATTCTTTTTCTTTCTTTTTTTTACGTAATTTCTGAGTAAGTGTTCAACCACACTTCGAATCTTACTGTTTCTAGCTCTATTTTCGTTTTAAAGCCCTATTTTCGTAATCTAGCCTCCAGATATCTCTAAATACGTTACATTAAGTTAAAATCTGGAGATTGAGGGGTTTTTTTCTAAACTTTAGGACAATTTTCGAGGCACTAGACGCAAACGTTGAAAACCGCGTACTTCTTATCGTTATTTTGATAAAAAAAAACAAAGTTGTTTCCAATAACCAAATTTTTGGCTAAGAGTTCAAAATTGGTTTTTAAAATATTTAAAGGAACAGCATGATTCATTATTTCATCAAAAAATTACAAACTACCAAGTCCTGATGCTGATATGCACCCTCACACTAGAACACCTCCACCGTTCTGATTAACTGATCCAAATAAGTTCTTAAGAATAAGTTCCTAATTTTTTCTTCTATTTACAGTTGTACAACAATTTAACAAAAAATGTTAAATTAATTTTTATCTGAAGGTAAGACGTGATTCTAAAACGTTTTTAGCTTATTTATTGTTGATTTTGCGACGAAAAGCGTAAGCTTTCTGTTTTTCGCGCGACCAAGAAAATTTCTGCGAGAAGAGGTCCCATTTAATCCAGCTGATCAGAGAACTTGGCGGACAATTTTAAGTGAAAATTAAATGTAAAATGTTTCATTTACCTCTGTAGAAACTTTTACAACACTCAAATGTGTAGTTTTCATAAATTTTTTACCTTTAAATCTCCGATCACGTTTTGTCAACTTTGCCGGTTGACCTTTTCTTACCTTGTTTTCGGTCCGATTCCTTTCTTTAAAACATTTTATCAAGCACTTTTCTATACATACAAATAAATTAACTAATTTAGAGACATTTCAAACCAATTTACCACTACTGTGGGGAAAAAATTCAAATTTTGAATGGTGTTTGCGGTTTTTTACGAATACCAGCCATTTTACAGTAATAAGCCCAATATTAAGGAATAAATAAACAAAAAATTAAATGCAAATGACTTATGAGGATCAACACAATGCAAAAATATTAATAAAACGGCATATGATAATTTTAATCGTGAATTTATTCGAAAATATTTGAGTGTACGATGACTTTTGTGGCGTGTTATTTCTCTGTCTCTTCGTTTTCTGACCCATATCAAAAAGAAGATCCGTCAATATTTTGAAAAAACCAATGGGTTGTATTTAGAATGACATAGGAATGATGTAAAAAAATATTGGACTTCATATTCGAATTCAGTTTCGAGTTATTTTGGTTTTACTAAAAAATTTCAAAGTGTACGAACACTTTTGGGAGCCACTGTATATAATAGTAGTAAGATTGAAATTTCCACTAGACAAGAAGAAGAAAGATTGCAGTGGAACAGGGTCGGAACTTCGATTTTTTTCAAGCTGGGGGAAATCTTGAGCTTTCTGCTCTTTAGCATTCTTCCTTTTGGTTTTTGTATCGAGCTTCAACGAAACAAACAGAAAAATAGGGTGAATTTGCCGCCCCAGAAGTTGCACCCAGGAGGAAGAACGCCGGCTCGTTTCCGCCTAGATCATGCACTCCAATTGAAGCAACTTGAAGCAAAGGTGCGAAAATTAAAAATTTGGAGATAACTTGTAAGAATGATACTTAAAAGAACTCTCATCTATTATGGGACAAGAGAGTCTATGCAACGAGAATCGGCGTGTCAAGACCAAATAACTTTCCTGCTCTCCATCTTTTCCCCCTTCCGGTTGTCATGGTTACAGCTATACGAACTTTTCCCCCACATTGCTTCTAGAACACATAACTGGGGGAAAAGCTCATAGTGCCGTAGCCATGGCAACCAGAAGGGGGAAAGGGTTTAGAGTGGGAAAGTTATTTGGCCTTCGCACGCTCGTTCTCGTCACATAGACTATAGCTCTGGTGTTGAAAAGTATTTCACTGAACGGCAACATCGGGTTTGAACTTGAAAACACGTTTTGCTCAAAACTTCAAAAACTCCACACACATCCCTTTGCTTCTTACTGCCTCAACTTATACTTTTGAGCTGACTGAGACAATGGAAATGAACTACGCTCATCACAGAAACGGGCTTTTCAAGAAAATTTTCTTTTTTGAGAAAAGCTTTTAAACCCAAAATATTGAACGTCAAGTGAATTCGGATTATAAGCATAATTTTCCACATTGAACTTTCATGAACAAAGATAAAATCGGGTTGAGGTGGCCTGATCGGTAAGGTGGCGGGCTCGTAACTGGAGAGTTCCGGGCTCGATACCAGCTGGTCGAAGATCCTCCGTGTTCACTGAGGACGACTGGGACAGGTTAAATACTATGTCGTAGTCATAAAGTCCTCCACATCATGAATCAATACCTCTGGCAGTGAGTGCCTAACCAAGAGTTGTTCAGCTTCTGGTTTGGTAGTAAATTTCGAAATGTTGATAGATTATGCGTTCATCTATTGTTCGTTGTCTGAGCTAATTCAGACTTCCACCTAAAAGGTGCTCGTTAGAACGGAAGTCGTCCCTCACTGCCTTAAATCGACTAGCAATTGAAGGGTTTGCAGCAACAAAGAGTTAACTTTATTTTTTGATTGTTGGGAAATCTCCTAGATTTAACTCCATTTGCCTCAAGAGAATGAAGCAACTAACTCATTCTAGCGAATAACTTGAGATCTATCATTATTCAACCGGAGATAACTCCTTGTTGAACCAAACGACCAAAAAAAATTAAGTTAACTCTTTGTTGCTGCAAACCCTTCAATTGATACTGGGGCTCGGTGATCCGAGTGAATTAGTTCCAACAACAAGCTGAAGTCGAAGGAAGAGTATTCGTTGAATAATGTTTCGCAGGGCCGTGGTAGCCTGATCGGTAAGGCATTGGACTCGGGACCAGAGGGTCTCGGGTTCGATCCCCACTGGTCGAAGACCCACCGTCGTCATTAATGGTGACTGGGCGACGTTAAATATGCTCGTGGTCACAATGTCCTCCAAGTGAAACGATACCTCTAGGGGTGCCAGACTAGGAAGTTATTCGGCTCCTGGCCTGGTTCTAAATTGTCTCTCGAACTGTCCATAGATGGCACCACGATCTATTGTGTTGTCTTTGTGCTGTCCTGGAAAAACAAAATCCTGGAAACATTGTGGATTAATAAAGGTATAAGCTTCCCTAGTGGAATAGCAGAAACCTCAATCTGTGTGTGTGAAAGAAAGAAATGTTTCGCAGCAAAAAATTTTTCAACTAAAGCATACAAAACGGATTCTTAATTAATAAAGGCATCTTAAAATTCATGTTTCTTCTTTTCTAGTACATTTTAAAGTAATCAAGTCTGCAGTATTTTAATTATATTCGACTCTTAGAAATGTTAATTAATGGTAAATAGTGAATAAATAATTTTTTCACCATAAATATCCGAGCAAGTGTTGAAAACTTTTAATATGCGCATTTCTCGTAGTGTTTTAGTAATTAGCTTGAAAAAAAAAAACTCGAACAATTTATCTTCGGAAGATCCGATTTTAAGATAAAAATGAAAGTTCCATAAATTTCAAGTTTTTTTTTTTTTTTTTTGACAAGCAATTTGTGAAGAGCAATGGACGAATACTTTCCAATAAACAAATAGCTCGCGTTTGTTTTGAATTTAGAAGCATGAAATTTTTCAACTTCGAATATGAAAAATAAATCATTACATATTCTTTCTTTTAAGCACATTTGATAAAGCTTACGAATAAGTGTGAGATTATTACATCAAATTAAAACTCTGGAAAATGAATCGTTAATATACTTCTCAGGAATTCAACACCACTTTGGGTAAATTAACTAAAAGAACACATTCCGAGCACATTAGTAAAGGCAAAAATATCGAGTTAAATGAGCTTAATTAAATTAATATCACAAATGAGAGTTTTAAAAGAATAATTTTTAATTTGTGCTAAAACAAATAAGAAAGTAGTTATTGCATTGTTTGATTTCGGTTTACTCAGAATTATTGAATAATTACTCGCAAAATGAAGGTCCTTATATGAATACTGACTGTCATTTTTTTTCTTCAATTAATGCAGTTCTAAGTCAGACCCGTCATTTAAAAAATTTCCTAGGGGGAAGGGAGGTGTTTTCTATGCATTTTATAGGAAAAAAACGTCAAAATACATACAAAAAATGTACAACTGCACTGTGTTTCTAAAACCCAATTGAACCCCCCTTCCCCCTTAGGGTGGTTCAAAAAACTTTTATTCAGCTAGAACCCAGAACACCCCCCCTATATATATATATATATATATATATATATATATATATATATATATATATATATATATATATATATATATATATATATATATTTTTTTTTTTTTTTTTTTTTTTTTTTTACACTTACTAATAGTATTATGCTGTAAAAGTTTTAGCTTCTTGCTAAAATTTTAAGACGGTGCTCAGTGACACCTCAATTTAATATTAGCCGTAACATAGAAAATGTCACAAATTCAGAAACATTAATTTCCCTAGCTGTTTTTTTTTTTTTTTGTAAATAATTATTTTATTGCAATACATATGCATATTTCTAGTGTATATTATATAATGTAGCATTGTTTTTACAGTTCAATGTATTTTGTTAACCCCCCTTCCCGTACGTATGAAGTTTGGGGGGGAGGGGGTTGAGCACCCTCTTTCAGTTGAAATAGGAAGCTAAAATTCAACCAGTATATTGCTATCCACAAGTCTAAAAATATTAAGGAGTGTCCCGTTATCTAAGAGAAATTTGTTTAAAATGTATTTTTGAACCTCCCTACCCCCCCCCCCCTCCGATCGCCCAAATGACAAGTCAGTTCTAAGTTTCTTAGACCATTTTTGGCCTAATCGGGATCAGGAAAAGTTAGGAAAATTAAAAATATGTTTTTTTTTTTTAAATTAGAAACTAGACCGATTTTAATAAATAAAAACTCAAATTCATTATTTCAAATTCGGAGAGTTAGAATGAGAAAAAAAGGTTAATCGGTAATGAGAACAATTAGATTTTTAAAAAATAATTAAAAAATAGACCAACTAAGATTCGTCAAAAAAGAAAAGAAAGGAAAAAAAAAGTCAAATTGGAAAGGTGACCAGGAAATGAAGATTCTGAATAATTAGGAGCATGACCGATTACGAGTAAGTAAATTTTGCGAGGACAATCATTGGTAAAGCTTGACCACCGAGAGATGGCGGATGACCCTGAAGCAGAAACATCATATATGTAATAGATTGTTATTATTAACCGACTTCAAAAAGGAGGCGGTTATCAGTTCATACCGTATGTATGTTTTTTTTTTTTTTTTTGTCTACTCATAGCGTCTCACCTAGTGAACCGATTTTGATGATTCTTTTTTTAATGGATAGGGGATGGCTCAACTTAGGTCCCATTACTTTGTTTGGCCATATTTGTTCTTTAGAAAAAAAGTTATGGGCAAAAAACAGTACATTTTATGCAATTTCCCTATTAAATGATATTGTAGCGAAGTTCGCACTTTTCATCCGTGGATAACGGTGGCTCAGTGGTAGAATTCTCGCCTCCCACACGAGCGACCCGGGTTCAAATCCCGACTAGGACAAAGTGAATTTTACTAAAATTTCGTTTCTACTGTCTCCCGTATTTTCTCGAATGTTCTATTAATTTCTGTATCTTTCCAAGTCTGGAAAGTTCCAGCACTTTCTCAAGTTGTACATAAGGAGATGTAACGTTCATTCGTGGTTCTGAATAAAGATCTCGAGTTGAGACTAACGAGTATTCGCTTCATTTGGCTTTCACATTGTCTTCGCTATCTTCATCTACGCGACAATATGAAACTCATTGTTATAAAAATTTGGTGCCATATAACATTGATAGTAATTGTAATGATAGTTTTGAATAAAGGCTTTTCTAAAGCAATACAGTGATTTAGAGCCGAACTTCTTACTAGGTAACTTCTTACTTTTACTGAAATATCTACATTTACACTAAAAAGAATGAAATAAAAAAATTTTGAAAAAAAAAATAGAACCGACTTCAAAATTGCTCTAAAAAGTGAAAAATAATTTTATTCTTTAAGCACCATCGATAATGCTTTGAAACATAATTTTTGAAGTTGGCGCAAAAACGATAGATAAAATCATTCACAGTCATAACTCAACTACAAGTATAAATTTAACCAGGCCCAGTTTCTTCACTATCACATACATTATGCATTGATGACAACATATTTGAATAACGATATAAATGTTTCGTTCGTAACTTTGGATGCTTTTCTGAAAAAAATATGAACGAAGCATGGTTACACTGGATTTTACGTTTTGTTTTTGCGCCAACTTCAAAAATTATGTTTAAAAGCATTATCGATGGTGCTTAAAGAATAAAATTATTTTTCACTTTTTAGAGCAATTTTGAAGTCGGTTCTATTTTTTTTTTCAAATTTTTTTTATTTTGTAACTAGAAAGTCGCCCGTCAAGGTGTGATGGGTGAAAATTGCTTCTAAATTTGAACGAAGCAATCGCCTGTTTGATAACACTTCGATAGTTGAAATGTTAACCCTAACTCCAGGGGATGAACGCTAAACTCCAGTAGATAGCGTTCATTTTTGACCAATTTTCCGTTTCTTCATTCTCCTAAAATGACAGTCCTATACCAGTAAAACAGTTAAGATACCGGATCCAGCTCAGCCTCGTCAAAATAAAGCATTTCCCTGCACGTCAAACATAGCCAAAAAAATATTATCAAATTATCATGCCGTGGAGCGAGTTACATTGCTGATGACGTCAAAAGCGTTACTCGATCATTCGCTATTATATATTGAGGATAGATAGGAACAACGGAGAAAGCGCCTCATGCTACTTGCCGCTTTCTGGCAGATTCTACCCATTACAAATTATGCAAATGATGTTACTGTTTCAAGGTCATCCACCATATCAATGTGGCGAAGCCTTTACCAAAATTGCGAATGGATCGAAGCACGATCCGATTTGGATGAATGCGAAACCAAATAAGTACTAAATAAGGTCTGGCTCAGTCACGAAAACAATCAAAGTTTAAAATATTGTTTGGAACCGGTTTTAGCTAGGATTAGAATCAGCAAAAAACCAGAATGAGCGAAACTGGGATTAATCCTTATATATTATTTCTGTAGCCTGTTTTTGGTTTCTACGCCAAATTTCCCTCAATTCTTGATCGATTTCTTTGATTTACGGCTTATTTTATAGCTTATGGTGCTGGCTACTGACGAAAAATAGACCCAAGGTCTGAAAATTGTTTCTTTTAGCCGAAAAACCTGTTTTAAAGAACCAGAATAAGGTTTTCGGTCAAACTTATAACTTTAATTTGCGCTATAACCGGCAGAGCTGAGTAGCTTGATCGGCAGAGCGTTCTCTTCGTAACCAGGAGATTACGTGTTCGGGCCCGCGTCCGGACAGTCTGCAACAAACAATTAGAGAAATATCGCGCATTACATGAACACTGAATTAAATGAATATCAACTATGAGGGAATAGAATAAGTGAGAAGGAAATGCTCCTTGCTGATTTGAAAACATTCCGTGGTTTTGTGCTAAATTACTTCGAAATTGCACGTGTTTTTTTTTTTTTTTTTTTTTTTTTTGAAGCTTTGGCTCTGGAAAGAAAATTAAAGCACAATGTGAGCGAAAATATAAGTAACAGGTTTAAGATTTCAGACTACAATAGAATTGTTTTTTTGTTCAGAAAAAAAATAATAAATCGTATATTGAAATATATATTCTTCTAATGAGTTTTTGACTCTTTGTACAAATAAATAAAATACTACCTCAATTTGAAGGGTAAAATATATATTTTTTTCTTCTTTTTGCTAAAAAACAAATAGCTTATCACATTTTTACTACATTCGAAAGCATAGTTCAATTTATTTTGTATTTTAACCGTGCTGTTAAATGATGAACACGTGCTGCCATCTAAGTTATAACGGTTTAAGCAGCCTGCGATAACAAATTGTAAAAATTTTCAAAAATAAAAACATTTTTCTTCAATATCTTATCTTATATATTAATCCCCTCTCATTTTAAAACTTATCAGGCTGGCCAATGACGAAAAAAAGACTTACTGTCGAAAATTCAAGTTTTCGAAATCGCCTCTTGCTGTTTCAAAACCTTGATGCTGCCTGTAGTTCTTATGCATTTTTTAAAGCAAAGTTCTAATGCAGTTTTCCATTTTTTACGTCGCTTTCGGCAAAAAAAAAAAAAAAAAATAGCCTTTGTGTGTGTTCATATTTTAATAAAGCTTAACAGCACTGGACTTAGTTGTTCGGTTTAATTGATAAGTTTTTTTCGGTAGAGCGTTCGGCTATAAACTATCTGAACTTCGGGCAAGCTTGGGCTGTCCGACATAATATCAAATTTATATTAGTATTACGCATTACATGTGCTCATAACATCCTTATATATTATTTCTGTAGCCTATTTTTGGTTTCTACGCCAAATTTCCCTCAATTCTTGATCGATTTCTTTGATTTACGGCTAATTTTATAGCTTATGGTGCTGGCTACTGACGAAAAATAGACCCAAGGTCTAAAAATTGTTTCTTTTAGCCGAAAAACCTGTTTTAAAGAACCAGAATAAGGTTTTCTGTCAAACTTATAACTTTAATTTGCGCTATGACCGACAGAGCTGAGTAGCTTGATCGGCAGAGCGTTCTCTTCGTAACCAGGAGATTACGTGTTCGGACCCACGTCCGAACAATCTGCAACAAAAAAATTAGAGAAATATCGCGCATTACATGAACACTGAATTAAATGAATAACAACTATGAGGGAATAGAATAAATGAGAAGGAAATGCTCCTCGCTAATATGAAACCATTCAGTGATTTTGTGCTAAATTACTTCGAAATTGCACGTGTTTTTTTTTTTTTTTTTTTTGAAGCTTTGGCTCTGGAAAGAAAATTAAAGCACAATGTAAGCGAAAATATAAGTAACAGGTTTAAGATTTCAGACTATAATAGAATTGTTTTTTGTTCACAAAAAAAATAATAAATCGTATATTGAAATATATATTCTTCTAATGAGTTTTTGACTCTTTGTACAAATAAATAAAATACTACCTCAATTTGAAGGGTAAAATATATATTTTTTCTTCTGTTTGCTAAAAAACAAATAGCGTATCACATTTTTATTACATTCGAAAAGCTACGCTTAAAAAAGAGCATAGTTCAATTTATTTTGTATTTTAACCGTGCTGTTAAATGATGAACACGTGCTGCCATCTAAGTTATAACGGTTTAAGCAGCCTGCGATAACAAATTGTAAAAATTTTCAAAAATAAAAACATTTTTCTTCAATATCTTATCTTATATATTAATCCCCTCTCATTTTAAAACTTATCAGGCTGTCCAATGACGAAAAAAAGACTTACGGTCGAAAATTCAAGTTTTCGAAATCGCCTCTTGCTGTTTCAAAACCTTGATGCTGCCTGTAGTTCTTATGCATTTTTTAAAGCAAAGTTCTAATGCAGTTTTCCATTTTTTACGTCGCTTTCGGCAAAAAAAAAAAAAAAAAAAAAAAAAAAGCCTTTGTGTGTGTTCATATTTTAATAAAGCTTAACAGCACTGGACTTAGTTGTTCGGTTTAATTGATAAGTTTTTTTCGGTAGAGCGTTCGGCTATAAACTATCTGAACTTCGGGGCAAGCTTGGGCTGTCCGACATAATATCAAATTTATATTAGTATTACGCATTACATGTGCTCATAACATACACACCTAATAAAATAAATGCAGTGGGAATGCTACTTGGTGTTTCGACTCCTTTATGCAAGCTACAGTTATCATTCGGATAAGTTGATTGTTAATCGAACTGTGTTCTTTGACTACATCCAGACCACTCAACATAATGTAAGCATAAAAAAGTATTAGATTTACCTAAAGAAATCCTTTTTGTGCAGAAAAACATTTTTGTTGTATGCTAAAATGTAGATGTTTCTAATAGCAGTGTTCGACCTTTTGTACAAATGAAAAAATACTACGCCCGATTAAAACTACGAGTTTCACTCAGTAAACCTTTAATTTTTTATTCGCGCGAATACGATATAAAGCATTAAATGTATTATCAACTTCATTAGCAAGAAATAATTTTCTACTCCTCTGCTTTCTGCTGAAAAAAAAATACATTTTGTCCACGTTCGAAAAATTACACTTAAGAACGGACTCAGTTCAACTGGTTTTGGTTTTGAATTTTAAGTGTTCGATTAAAAGAGAAACATGTGAGGGCATTTAAGCCGTAACGGTTAAAGCAACCTTCTATGTGAAATAGTTCAATATTCAAAGATAAAAACACTTATTTTCAATCAAATTTATTACTTCTCTAGAATGTTTGTTTCAATCGCTACGTGAGATCTTCGTCATTCTTTAATCAAATTCCATGCTTTGCGAATAATTTTAAATCGTATCATGCTGGTTAATGACAAAACACAGATGCATGATCTTATTATTATTATTATTATTATTATTATTATTATTATTTTTGGCAAAAAGCTTTTTTGCTGTTTTTTACTACGCATTCCTTCAATGAATAGTTTTCGAAACGAAAGGCGCAATTGCTAGGTTTGTTGGGGTGTCGGGCTGTTAGTCAGAATGGCGCCAATTCGAATACGTGCCAATAAATATCTCTTTAATGTTTCTTTTTTTCCCGTCAGATGCTGACATGTGCAGGACTGTATTTGCCACAACCTGTTTTTTCACATGCACAATTATTGCTTTTTCACGAGTCACCTCTCAGCCACACTTTTAATGACATTTATGTTTGCATTGAAAATATGTACGATTAAAAGGGGAGCTATGATCAAATTATCACAACGTTGTATTTAACGAGGTTTTGTTACTGATGTCTTTAAATTACATGCCTTCTCTTCTGCGCTTACTTTTTTTTCGGTTCCTCTTCATAATGTTCTTCCTTTGAAATTCTTAAAGAGCGAAATGCCTTATGAAACGATTTGAAGCACAGTGCGGAGTTCCGCACGGGTCGACTAGTTATTTTTAATTTCAAATGGAAAAGACTAATACATCGTGTCCCCGTTTCAATAATAAAAATTTTATTTTTCAAATGAAATTGAAAGACGAAAAATGCAGAAATAAAATAGTGATAATTACTGAATTATAATAATTTAATTATAACAATTATTTATAAAATAGTAATTTAAAAAAAAAAGTATGATAAAAATTCATTTCATAGAATGATTTTGAAAAAAATCGAAGGGGGTTTGAACCCTAAAAACCCATTCCTTGGGTCCGGCTGTGCCCTAAATATAAGTTAGGGGACGTAGGTTCCGAATAAAAAATTAAATTTTGTATTTTTTCATAAATTTTCTTTTTTGCTTCAAACATTCGATACCTTAACTCGTCACCCTATTTCGACCATTTTTACAATTGGAAGTATGCATCTAGGACTATCAGTAGCGAAAATAGAGGTCTTGCAGGTTAAACGGGACCACACTGTATATCAGGGGTTTTCAAACTGGGTGCCGCGGTACCCTGGGGTGCCGTAGAAAGAGGTGAGGGGTGCCGCAAAGTGTCCGTGTGTAAAGCGAGTGCGCCAAATAATGTCCGGTTGACCAGTAAGGAAATCCTCCAGTTTTTGATACAGAAGTAACAAAAATTCGCTAGATCCTCTCTCATCGTCATCAAAAAGCATAACTGGTGACAAAGCGCTATCAACAAGCCATTTTTCATTACCAGGCAACAGGGCAACATTGTAGCGAAAATTGTCGCAGAACAGTGGTGTCAAAACAAATTGATCTTATTTTACGGTTTCTACATGGTTCCCTAAAGTTTAACTTAACTGGAATAAAAAAAGTTGCATATTGTTCTTGAAACCTGAATTATGCAGTTGATGAATTCAAAGAGAAAAATGTTGTGCCGTCATTTTTTCCCGAGATTTGATAACCTAGAAAAGTAGATTGTTGTACAATAGGACCATGGTACAATAGGACCATTATTAACACTCCGGTGTTCTTATGATACAACACCGGAGATTTGGGAGGAGGATATGATCCTGTGCTACATTATGCTGCACATATGTACACGAACTGTGGGGCAGGTGTGGGGTAAAAAACCCTGAAAATAACGATTTATTAGTTGTTTATATAATAGAGATGGACTAGGGTGCCGTGAGAAAATTTTAGGAGGTCGAAAGGGCCGCGAGTCGAAAAAGCTTGAACACCCCTGCTGTATTTTAACAAAAGTTATCATGTGACATTTGAAGAGATATTGCCAAAGAGGGGGATTGATTGATTTTTTTCAGGGTTTCTCTTTCTTGTTCTTAAATAAAACTCATACTCACCATCCTGGTCAGAATCCGGATCACAAGCGTCACCAATTCCATCCCCGTCGGAATCTGTCTGATCTGGATTCGGAATCTTGGGGCAGTTGTCGCAGGCGTCACCTCTTCGGTCCGGTCCATCCACATCGGTGTCCTCCTGTTTCGGATTTGCTATCAGGGGACAGTTGTCCAATGGCTGGAGGAAAGAAAATTCACTGAAGATTCCAATTAACATAATGTGCAAACATTTCCAGGTACGCGCCTTTTTTTCCGATCTATATAGGGCAGGGGCGGATCCAGGAATTTTCGTAAGGGGGGTCAACTTTCAACGGCCAACTACACCTCCTACGCAAAATTATTGCTAAGCAGAGGTGCCTCCTCTTCAAGGGTGATGTGCACCCCCCCCCCAAATAGGAGCAAAACCCTTTCACCCCCCCCCCCTAAATTTTTAATAGTGCAACCTGCTCCATGGATCATATTCCCTCAAGTTTTCCTCAAAACTCAACTGTCCATTTCTTTAGGCAGACAGGCTGGTCACATTATCATAAGCTGCGAAATAAATGAGATTACAGCTATTTTAAGTAGTTGGAAAGAAGTTAATATTGATTCCATGAATTATTTTTTCGGATTCAAAAAATTGAAGTTTTATAATAGTCGTAAAAAAAATCTTGTCACAGGGGGGTCTGCTGACCCTTTGACCCTCCCCTGAATCCGCCCTTGATATAGGGTAACGGCACCAGTAACAGAAAAAGATACAGTAACAGACAGTCGTAAGTTTGGATTTCAATAATGAGAGTTTTAGGCCGGTAAAACTGATGTTGCTGCAACCCATGAATACGCCGCAACCATCTAGTGTTATCAAAGCGAATTTCATGAGCCAGTTGGTATTTACAAGGCAGAGGTGGAAGGTTATGAACAGTTACCACGAGGTCTGCCGGTGTTTCATGTTCATTTGAATTTAACAAGGTTTTAGATCTAAAAATAAAGAACTTTTGCACATTTTGAAGAGAAAAGGGGAATTGTGTCCATTATTCATCCTTTCCTCATCCTACACTGTTAAAAATTTTCCGGAAAATTTACGGTAATTGTTACTGGCATCCATGTTGCCAGTAACTATTACCGTAAAAATCAAATGTTACTGTAAAATTTTACGGTTTCCTCGGTAGGCCACAGCAACCAGTTGGCGCTGGGATCGCTTATTTCTCCGGTATAAATTACCGTAAAAATCAGCGATGCGTCGGCGATGCAATTTTACAGTAACAATTACCAGAAAATCTTCCTGAATTTTTAACAGTGTATCTGTTACTGGGGGTCGGACCTTTTTTCGAAATTGAGCAAATAAAAATAGAATGAACTAATTCAAAGGATCCAGAAGCAGTCAAACGTTGGATAAGATATAGTTGCATGAGAGAAACATAGTTTAAAAAGTTCTAATTGCATAAAAAAGCTCAGAAAATTGAGTTAACCTGAGAACGATGTCTTAAGCATGTCTGTGACTGGTGCCGTTGCCCTACAGGGTGTCTCAAAATAAAAAATATACTCACACTTAAACTATCGTTAACATGCTGCTTTTTTGCATTGCAGGCTTAATTCATTGATCACATCACGGCAAGAAATCGACTTAGTTTTGAAGAGAGGAAGTTTGTCTTGAAATGTTGGAAGATCGAAAACGCCATTGAAGCGCAAGGCGGTTCGGAAGGAAATAGGGAAGTTGCAACCTATTAAATGTTCATATTTTGGCTATTGCATATTGTTAATTGACCCTCAAAACTAAAAAATTCACCATCGCCGAATTTTAAAACACCTTGGTTGATTTTTAATGAATTTTTAAAAATCCACGCGCAAAAGTGCGCTCTTCTGAAACGTCACGAGCCTACGTCACAGGGCGCGAATGGGCAGCCTTCCGCCGAAGATTCCTTGTTTTCGCTAGGGACATTTTGAGCGCGCTGATATTTTTATTTTTTAGAAATTCAATAATCCTTTTGAACACACTATGGAGGCCGGATTTGTTAAAGCACAATCTAAATAATCTTCCTCAAATAATATCAATGGTGATATTCGAATATTTCCGAGAGGATGAGAGGTTTAATGTTCCAGAAACGCGAGGAGATGAGCCTTTTACGTTTCATCTTCGAAGTCGAATGCACGTTCTTCGATTTCTCCCATGACATGGGAACCGGTTCGCTAGCGTTTCTCTCCTATCGGACGTCACTTCCTATGCCATCTGACGTCACAGGCGCTTGAACTTTAAAAATTAATTTAAAAAAAAACTACTTATCGTATCGCAAAAATTTTTTCACCTATGATGTTCATACATGTTACTCTATCATATAAAAATAAAATTGAAAAATCGAAAACTTCCCTATTGGCAAAACAGCCATCAACGCGCTGGACCAGAACAATTTGAAGTAGATGAACTTTTTTTTTTTTTCGCGGGAATAGCCTCGAAACAAATTTTATCGCACCAAACCAAGAACAATTGAAAACAACTACGTCACTTCCGTCGCACAAAAGGGTTGAGGATCAGAATTTCAAATCCTTCGCATAAAAAATTTTCACTCCCCTCCCCCCCTCAAAAAAAAGGAAAGAAAGGAAAAGTAAATGGAAACAAAGAGAGGAAATGCCTGTCTCTCTTATACCTAGAGTAATTCAATTACAGTGCTGGTAAAAAAATTGCAACACCCTCACATTTTCACAACAATGGGATTATGTGAGAAGTTTTGGTCGATCGATTAACGATGAATGTATGTGAAATCCTGCAGAACTTATGAAACAAACGTTTAACAGCAGGAGTCAGATAATTGTTTACGTAGATCGGGGTTGTTTCCGGGCCAAGGCAAACTGCTGACCCCAAGCTCATTTTTCCATTTCTAAACCTGCGTGTGAGTTTAGAGGAAAAATATTACTCAGCCCCATGTCAATTTAAGTCTAATGGCAGGATAAAGGTTTTTAAATTGTTACTTACCAGTTTTGCCTTATGGCACGAAGCAGAATCATCCTGGAAAATGAGTTTGGAACTGAAGTAAAGTAATCCCGGATAGTAGGAAGCAATTTCTCCTCCAAAATGCCAATACACACCTGAGCGTTTACAGTTCCTTACACAAAGTGAAGCCCTCCAACTCCTTGATCAGAAATACAGCCCCAAATCATCTGGGATACGGGATGTTTGACTGTGTGTTGAATGCAGTCAGGATGATATGGGTGATGCAATTTCTTTTACTACCACTGTATACATATTTCTAATTTTCGAAGTTGAATCTTAAAACTACCATTTCCCCCCTCCTAACTGTCCTATTTATTCATAACTCCCGCTCGCAGATACACCAACACATCTCGAGCACCGAAACCACCTGAATGCCTTTCAAAGAAGTTATTAACTCTGATATTGAGAATCGTTACCGGATTGTTCGGTACTCCATCATTGTCGGCGTCAGAGTCGCACGCATCACCATATCCATCTCCATCGGAATCTTCTTGTCCACTGTTGGGTGTCATTGGGCAGTTATCCTAGAGGGAAAAATAAATTTCAATTGTAAGTTATGCTATGGATTTCTAGGAGCTAATACACTTCCAGTTCTAGTAATTAAAAAAAATATTGTAACGGATCCGGTGCGACTTCCACCTTTCTTGGAAGGACGACACAGATCTTGAGAAAAACACAGGAAATTTATTTACACTATGTACAGGAAAGATCGTCAACAACTGCTAAATTAATCATCAGCAATAAAGCAAATATCACTCAACACCGTAAACTCAACGGTTACACACGTATTTACTTCCAAATACGCAAAAATACAGCTCGATAGGCTTCACAAAACAGAGCAATAAATGCTCTCCAGCGTACCACTGCAACGATTCACAAGCAAAAACTAACTCGAAAACTGACTTTTTATCATGCGGGCCGTTTTTTATACACATCGAAAAGAGAGCTCTCAAATATTCCACAAGATTCCCGAAAATCGTAGACCGTTATTTTTTTTCTTTCATTCACAAATTTTATCATTCAGAAATGAGGGGACCATATATTTCGGCCAAATGTACGGGGGCTGTATATTCAATATAGGAAACTATTTACAGGTTACGTTACTACAATAATTTTAGATGACAGATAATTTAATAAACGCCAAATTTAGCTAGATTATGACAAATTAATCACAAAAATAACTAAAATTTACAGAATTTGTAACATTGCCCCCTTCCCAATGACTGCACGTCCCGGGCAGTACAATCCTCAGAAAGGGTGCCAAACTTCTATGACAAGTTCACTAATACACACATTAAATAATAACCAATAATGCATAGAAAACACAATAATAACAAGAAATATTACTAAACATTTAAAGCAAAAAAAATTATCTACAACTTTTATGTTATCAACCATGGTTGTTTACGTAATACTCATGAACTAGGGTCATAATATGGGGCTAACCGATCATAATGTACAACCCTAGGTTTTGCATTAGGTGATTTTTGGATCCTCACTACGACGTCATTCAGTCGGTTAAGGACTTTGTAGGGTCCATCCCAATGCGACTGCAATTTGGGTGAAAGACCTTTCCGTCGGATGGGATTCCATAACCGAACCTTTTCGCCTTCGTTGAATTCATGTCCAGTAGACCTTGTGTCGTATCGGGTCTTCATCTTCTCCGCCGCGATGTTGATTCGCTCTCATGCGAAGTTATGAACGTCTTCCAATCGGAACTGGAGATCCTGGATGTACTCCTCAGGCGATGAAGGCGCATCCGGAGGACGACCGAAGACGAGATCACAAGGTAGCCGAAGCTCTCGTCTGAAGAGCATCTGAGATGGAGCATATCCGGTAGTCTCGTAGACAGCACTGCGGTAGGCCAGCAGGAACAAAGGTAGCTTCTTGTCCCAATCCTGTTGATTTCTGGAGACCATAAGCGAGAGATTATTCAGGATTGTGCGGTTAAATCTCTCCACCTTGCCGTCCGATTGTGGGTGTAGTGGTGTTGTCCTAGTTTTCTCAATTCCGAGAATTTGACATAGGCCCTTAAACACAGCAGAAATGAAATTCCTCCCTTGATCGGAATGAATCTGCAAAGGTGTTCCATATCTCGAGATCCAATGTTGGACTAGAGTCTCTGCTACGGTGGTAGCTTCTTGATCTGGAATGGGATACGCTTCGGGCCATTTGGTGAAATAGTCGATGGAAACAAGAATATTTTTGTTCCCATCAGCAGTTCTTGGTAGAGGACCCAGGATGTCGATCCCGATTCGTTCGAAAGGAGCTCCAACGTTGCACAGATGTAGCTTCCCTCTGCTTCTTTTCTTCGGTTCTTTACGAGCAGCACAGGCGTCACAAGAATGGCACCACTTCTCCACGTCATCCTTCGCCTTGCTCCAGAAGAAGCGCTCCCGAACTTTATTGAAGGTTTTCAAGACACCAAAATGTCCTCCAGTCGCACTACTATGTATTTCTTTCAGAACATCTGAAATCCTTGATCAGGGAAGTAGTAACTGCCACCTAGATGTTTTGCCGTCATCAGATTCCCATTTTCGGTGCAGTACGCCGTTCCGTAAATGGAGTGAGTTCCATAAAGCCCAGTATCTTTTTGTTGCAGGACTGAAGATGGAAACGTCCTGCCAGCTAGGTCGCCGACTGTCACTTTCCATGAACTCCAAAATTGGTTTTATGTCGGGGTCGTTGATTTTTTCGAACTTGGTCGTCACTCCATGGATCAGGTTCTGATGATGTTGAAGTCACTGTCACCTTAAGGCAGTAAAGCTAGTCATTCCATACTGTTTCTCGATTCGTGTACAATAGTGGCAGTTCTCAGGACAGGGTCTCCTTGATAAAGCATCTGCATTACCATGAGACAACCATTGAGAAGGAATAGAAGGAGAGAGTGCAACCCTACTATCCCGATACGGCAACAGTACCATGTGCCCTGGGGAGCAATTTGGAGTTGACCGTAACCGTTGAAGAAGTTTTCATTAGCTGAAGTCATGCATGATAACAACCTTTAGCTGTAGAAGGGAGAAATTAGATTTATAGTAATAGTGCAGTATTCTAGCATTGTAAACTGTGAGAAAAAAGCCACACCAGGAGGTCCAGTAACTTTTCCCTAGCATGTACGAATGATTTTTACTTCTAAATAAAGAAAAAATAACATTTATATGCATTCAACGGGTACATATTCCACAGTTGCCTAAAATTTTTAAATTTTTGTACTTATTTTACCTATAAAAGTTATAAAACATTGTATATCTTGAGTGCAAATAACATTTTAGTTCCATAAAAACACTTTTTACTTAACTAGTAATTATTTTAACGACTCTTAAGCATTTTGTGTACATTTGCTTTGTTGGCGAGTATCTTCTCGCCAAACTCCTGTGAACAGCAGATGCGCAAGAATAAAGATTTGCTATATTTATGCTTCAATTTAAATACTAGTATGCCTGCGTATGAAATCATTTCAAAACATTGATTACAATACATATGAATCCATAAATTTTCAGTCAATAACAGAACAATTTAAACTATTTGTACATGCCCGTCATTTCAGGGAATAAACATCAAAATACATGAAAAGTGCAATTACATTATATTTTAAAATCCGGAAAGAAGTGGGGAAAGGGAGTTTGAATGATAGGCCTGTATTTCTATCCGTTATTTATTTATTTATTTATTATTATGCGGTAAAGGAGTTGGAGCCAGAGTTGCTCTGATTTGTAGCCCCGACTTCATAATAAGCGCCGTCGCGTCGTCTGAAAAATATTTAATGCCAAAAGAGCGATTGCGTGCCAAAACGCGACAACTTCCCAGCCAAACAAGTCACCTGACCTGGGAAACATTGGGTCCCAAGCTTATTTCACTGAGACATTTTCTATGGCTCCCTCCATTAGTATTCCTTCTCAATGGAGACAACCCTTTTCGATGCTTGATCTCCATGTCATATTCCTGGAGCCGCTGTATCCACCTGGCTATCTGGCCTTCCGGATTTTTGAAGTTCAAAAGCCAAGTTAACGAGGCATGATCTGTCCGAAGCAGAAATTTTCGGCCGTAGAGATAATGATGGAAGTGTTCTACAGCTTTCACTATGGCCAGTAACTAACTCCTTTCTGGTGACGCAGTAATTTCGCTATGGCTTTGATAAGCATTTGCTCCAGTAAGCGATGACATGTTCGTTGCCGTCTATTTCTTGGGATAAAACAGCTCCGATGCCCTCATTGCTCGCATCAGTGTCGAGGATGAAGGATTTTTCAGGCTGAGGATAGGCGAGGATAGGCGTTGATGTTAAAGCCTCCTTCAGTCGTAGAAATGCATCTTCGCATTCTTTGGACCATTCAAACTTTTGCTTGCTCTCCGTCAGCTTATGCAAAGGTCGTGCAATGTTGGAAAAACCCTTCACAAACCTACTGTAGTACGTGCAGAGCCCCAGGAAATTTCGCAGCTGATGGATGTTTTCGGGACGACTCCAACTCTTGACCGCAGATACCTTTTCTGGATCGGTTTGTACACCCTCAGAAGAGGGCGGAACAAATTACATTTGGACGGGCTTAACTTCAGATCGGCTTCCTTAAGCTTCTGCAGCACTTTCCTAAGATTAGCCAGATGTTCTTCGAAGCTGCGTCCCACGATGATGATATCGTCTAAATAGACCAGACAGGATTCACAGGAGAGTCCTCTTAACACGGTCTCCATAAGACGCTCGAACGAAGCTGGTGCATTGCAGAGGCCGAAGGGCATCACTTTAAACTGCCATAAGCCTTGTCCAGTTGTAAACGCTGTCTTTTCTTGGTCATCAGGGTGTATCTCAACCTGCCAGTAGCCGCTCTTCAAGTCGAGGGTCGAAAACCACTTGTGTTCGAAAAGAGTGTCCAAGGTGTCGTCTATCCGTGGAAGAGGGTAACTGTCTTTCTAGGTGATTTCCTTCAGCCGTCGGTAATCGACACAAAATCTGGTGGAGCCATCTTTCTTTCGGATCAAGACGATGGGAGAGGCCCAAGGACTGGACGAGGGTTCGATGACATCATTCTCCTGCATCTCTTTCAGGAGGGTCTCAACCTCTTCCTTCTTGGCGAACGGTAGTCGTCTTGCATGCTGTTTAATAGGGGGGTGTTCTCCAGTGTAGATCCTATGCTGCGTAAAATTCGTACGGCCAACATCATCCGATGTAGATGAAAACAGATGCTTGAAGTCGTCCACCAATTGTTCCGCAGCAGTTCTTTGATCTTTCGATAATGGCGCACTCCCAATTAACTTCGCCGTCAAGGACTCAGAACACAGTCTCGGGGGAATTGATTCTTCTAATGATGCAGTTTACTGGAGTACAAGTTGCTAACACTTCACCTTTCTGGATATTCCTTGGCCTTTCACTCACGTTGGCGACTCTCACAGGAATTACATCCTTAGAAAGGTCCACAAGCGTAGATGCTACCAGCACTCCTTTTAGGTTATTGCTTAGGTTAGGGTATTCAATGAGGCCGAATCTAAAGCTATTGTTTTCTTCAATGGAGCCAGGTATCAATGATTCTGTTCTAGAGGGTATGGTGAAGTCCTTTTGTGCTATTATTTGATGAGCGGATTTTACGACATTTTCTGCGTTGAAGATGGCTATGTCTTCTCTCATCGAGTGCAATTCATTAATCTTGAAGTCAAGGGTGAAGTTGTATTTCTTTAAAAAGTCCAATCCGAGAATGAAGGGTTCCGTGATATCAGCAACGAATGCCGTATGATGGTAGGTGGCATTCCCAAACACTATTTCCAACTCCACTTTACCCTCAATCTCAATTTTGTCACCTGTCACAGTCTGGAGACTTACGCGTGGCGATGTCCACAACAGTTTCAATCCAAATTCACGAGCCACATCTGACCTAATGATTGTCACATTGGCTCCAGTGTCGACAATCAGTTTGCAAGGATTCCCATTTACATGTGCGTAAATGAAAAGTCCATCACTGCCACAACTAGTAGAGGAAATCTGCAGAGCTCTGATGGTGGTGATTTCCTTCCCTCGCGTAGCTTGGCGAGCCGGACAACTCCTTCGCAGGAGCCCTTCACTACCGCATTTCCAGCACTTTTGCTCCTTTTTCTTTTGGGCTGTTATGCTGTTCAGATGTCTTGCCAAATCACCGAGTTGTCTCTCAAGTTCAGCGAGGTGGGACCACCTGGAATTAGATTCATCAGCTTCCTGAGTCCGGATTAGATGGCGATCCACACGGGTTGCTTCTTGGGCGGCCTCGTATCTCATCGCATACACCAACGCGGTCGAGCAGCTAGCTG